>NW_015161520.1:71775-81166 GCF_001447785.1 Gekko japonicus
GTCCTTACGGACCACAAGCCTCTCCTGGGTCTACTCGCCCCGGACCGCCAGACCCCCCAGATGATCTCTCCGAGGGTGATTCGTTGGTCCGTGTTCCTGGCCGGGTACAAGTATTCGCTCGTCCACCGCCCCACTTCTAGAGACCCTGCCGGACCAGCCTGTCCACGTGCGGGAAGTGGCCCGTCGCTCCGCCAGGGACCCAATCCTATGCCGCGTCCTCGACTGGGTGAGAAGGGGATGGCCGGTGGTCACGGCCGGGCCGGAGTTCACGGCCTATGCATCTCGCAAAGATGAACTGTCGGCCCACAAGGGTTGTGTGATGTGGGGAGGTCGGGTGGTGATCCCTCCGGCCCTACGACAGCGGGTGCTGGAAGCGCTACACGAGGCACACCCGGGCGTGGTGAGAATGAAAGCCCTGGCCCGGAGCTACGTGTGGTGGCCAGGGTTGGACCAGGACATCGAGCACCAGGTCAAGCTCTGCCAGCCCTGCCAGGCTTTTCGGCCGGCCCCTCCCCGAGCGCCGGAAAGGGCTTGGGAATCCTCCCACAAACCATGGTCACGCCTCCACCTGGATTTTGCGGGGCCATTCCAGGGACAGATTTTCTTCATCCTGGTCGACGCGCACAGTAAGTGGCTTGAAGTGGTGCCAGTAACATCTACCTCCTCGAAGGCGGCCATCAGCGCAATGCGCCGCATCTTCAGCTCCCACGGTCTCCCTGACACCCTGGTGACCGATAACGGCACAGCATTCACCTCTAGCGAATTCCAGGACTTTACTAGGTACTGCGGAATTCGCCACGTCCGATCAGCCCCTTTTCACCCGGCAACCAACGGCCAGGCGGAGCGGATGGTGCGCACGACCAAGGAAGCCCTGCGGAAGTTCGATAGCAAGGACTGGGACTATAAGCTGGCGGTGTTCCTGTTCGGCCAACGTACAACCCTGCACACAGAGACCGGCCTCAGCCCCGCGGAACTCCTGATGGGTCGTCGCCTAACCTCACGGCTGGATCGTCTGCACCCAGACAGGGCGCCCGAGGTGGAGCCGACGACGGAATCACACGCGGCCGCCAGGGGGTTTTTCCCGGAAGACCCCGTCTACGCAAGGAACTACGCCCAGGGCCCACCCTGGGTCCCAGCGCGAGTGGTACGGGTGCGAGGACCTCGATCCTACGAGGTCTCCTGTGAGGATGGCCAACTGCTCCACCGCCACATTGACCAGCTGCGGCGCCGGGTCCTCTCGGACTATCCCATGGACCTGGAGCCCGCCGGCCCGGACGAAGAGTCAGAGCCCGAGCCAGCACGACAGGTCCCAGACTCCGTTCCCATCCAGGTCCACCCGGAGCCTCCTGAGCTGCCGCTACCAACGACACAACCGACCTCCCCACCCCGGGCTTCCGAGGTAAACCCGACCGGCGCCCCTGAACCGCGCCGCTCCACCAGGACACGGAAAACCCCAGCGTACCTACAGGACTTCGTGTGGGGGTAGTCTCGACTATGGGGGGAGGGGTGTAATGTATCCGCCATTACCACGTGCGCGACCGTTGGGCCATGCGGTCAGGCACAAGCCCAAAGCTTCGTTCCTGCAGAACAATAGCGGAGCGGATCCTAGCCCGCACCAACCAGAGGGCCAGGTCCGCGGCCGAGAGCCAATGGGACTCTCGGCCACTGTAAATAACCTATAGGGTCACTAGGGGGTGTGTTTTGGTGGTGGGTTTCTGAGCATATATACCGGCCTGCGTGCCGGGTTTCTTTGTCTTGTTCTTCACTAAATAAAGTACTCTTTGCTGAATCACTCCACGTTTCCGAGTACTTTTCAAAATCAAAAAGAACTTAGGAAGCGACCAAAATTGTTTCAGAATCCCAGTTTTTCAACGGTGTAGTAATGTCGCCATCTTGAATTTGTTTTAAATTGTTTTAATACGATTAATTTTATTATATCTAATGTTTATGCACTCTTTCTATGGCTTAGTGTCACATTGTAAATCGCCCAGACCCCGGCGTAGGTTGGGATAGGGTAATCAATAAATACTACTACTACTAACAACAACAACAACAACAACAACAACAACGATGACGACGACGACGACGACGACGATGATGATGATGATGATGATGATGATGATGATGATGATGGAAGGGAAAGGAGTTTGTAAGCCGCTCTGAGACACCTTTGGGTAGTGAAGGGCGGGGTATAAATCCAATCTCCTCCTCCTCCTCCTCCTCCTCCTCCTCCTCCTCTTCTTCTTCTTCTAGATCTCCAGGTGACAGAGATCACTTCCCCTGAAGAAAATGGCTGCTTTGGAGGGCAGGTCTGTGGCAATAAACCCCACTGAGGTCTCTCTCCTTCCCAAGCCCCACCCTTCCCGGGCTCCACCCTCCAAATCTCCACGTATTTCCCAACCCAGAGTTGGCAGTCCTAAGCAGCTTCACATCCTGGGGTGACCCCATATTTCTTTTGGCCAACTTTGTCTGAATTCTTAGCTGCTCCCAGACTCTTCTGTTTCATTGTCCTCTGTGGCACCAGCAAAGCCAATGCTATAACAGACTTCTCCTCCAAGGCTTTTGAAACAGAGATATCGGCAACTGACGTAAGTGAGATCAATACTCGCGGGGGCCCGAGCCACTCGATCAATGTAACAACTGTTGACATTTACCAGAACTCTTTGGCCAAAGTTTATCTTGCTGTTAAGGCGAAATAGAACACCAGTGAAGACTTAAGTCGGCGGAGATCAGGATTTACATTATGAAATATCTTCCTTTTTTTTGTTTGTTTTTAAAGTACATTGATACAAGTGAATGAAATGAATGAACCAGTTCTTGTAGCTGTTGCTGCTTGATCCAAACAATGAGAATTGGATCAGGGACAGATTGGGCTATTTGGGCTGTAGTCTTAAGAACACTTTCAGGACAGAATGTCTACCACTGCTAGACTCCCAGTTGGGGGAGGGGATCCCCTTACCCCGGTCCCATTGCTCTAAGGGTGGTGAGAGATTTTTTTTTTTTTTTAATGGAGGCTTGTGACAAAGGGTAGCTCTAGGAATTGCCAGAAATGCTACGGTTTTACCGTACAGTTTCCAAAAATCCCTAGAGCTACCCTTTCGCACTTCCAGAGTAGCTCTAGGAATCACTACAAACTCCATGATAAAACTATAGAGTTTCTGGAAATTCCTAGAGCTACCCTTTGTTACTTCTAGTTTTTTGCTGGAAGTGACACAGCATTGCACACAATGCTCCTGGCAACCCTAAGTATGCCCCAATGAATATGGAACTTACTTCTGAGTAACCCTTTGGAGGTCCAGCAGCAGTCCTGCCCAGCAGTAATGACAACATTAGTTCCCCCTCCCCTGCCCAGAAAATGGCCAGGTAGCCCAGAATTAGGGTTGCCAAAAGAAAACCCCACGCCCTCCCAATCCACTGCCGACCAACTGGACAGCATGGGGAGCCCCAGCCATCCGATGTGCCCAGCGTGCTGATGTCACCCAGCGGTGACATCACCCAGAGGTGACATCATCATCAGGCACATCATGCGGGGGAAGCTCTAGAGTTCAGGTAAAAACTCTATGGTGACCATAGAGGTTTTTTTTACCCAAATGCTACAGCATCCCCTGCATGACATACCCACTGTGATGACATCACTTCTGGGTGCACACTTTGCACGCACACCAGAAGACTCCAGGATTTGGGCTGGAGCCTCCTGCTGGGACCCAGGTAAGACCGGGCAACCCTATGCAGAATTGGGATTGAAAATTTACAGGACACCATCTTGGATCTTTTTATTCTGGCTCTTTTAAAAAGGTAAAGGTTCCCTTGCTCGAAAGCCAGTCGAATCCGACTCTAGGGTTGCGGTGCTCATCTCTGTTTCAAAGCCGAAGAGCTAGCGCTGTCCGAAGACGTTTCCGTGGTCATGTGGCCGGCATGACTAAACACCAAGGCGCACGGAATGCTGTTACCTTCCCACTAAAGTGGTACCTATTTATCTACCTGCAATTTCTTGCTTTCGAACTGCTAGGTTGGCTCTTTTAGTGTTTATCAAATTGTAGACTGGATTTTAATGTTTTGCAATGTTTTTGTGGCATTATGCCCCATTGTACATCGCCCAGAGCCCGGCATAGGGTGATTAACAAGTTGACTGACTGATTGATTGATTGAATGAATGAGTGATAACAGTCAGCAATGCCACCAGGACTTGGCTGAACTTGCTCAGGGCTGCCAGTGGTCCTCCAGGACAGCACCCCACTAGGAACGTTTCCTGCACGCTAAAAGGTTAGTGCGCCCCTGGGGTTGGATGCAAGATTCTTACTGCAACAGCCGATCCCGTTATAACTAGATGGTTGTCCTCTGGAGACCAAGCCCTACTCAACTGACCTGGCAGCCATCAGCATTGCTGGGACAACACGGTGATAATAAACCTTCTGTTGCCATTCCACATTCCCAGCTGAACCACCAAAGTCATTCATTACGTATTGATTCAGTACACACTTCTATCTATTAAGTGTGCTGCCACCACGCAAGGCCGTCTTCCCTCACCTGCAAAGTGTGCCTTACAACAGAACTCCTGGGTATCATCAGTTTTACTGATTCAAGGTGAACCTCCCGCACTAACCTTCCCCTCTCACGTCCCGTCCCCCCTTCACCCTCCACTTTGCAATCGTTCCCTGTCCTGACCTGGATTGATCAATGAAGCCACTTTCTCCAGTGTCCTCCCAGGATGCAACGGTGCTTGATTAATCAGGACAACAACAACAAAAACCCCTCTTTTTTTAACAACCTGTTCCCCTCCATCGAATTTTAGACCAATGTGTTTTTCTCTCTGTTTCTTTAAAAGTCTCGTTCTCTTCACTTTCATGCTGGATTGTTATACGCTACAAAATCAGAAGCAATTATTGGTTCAAACTGTGCTGTGTTTCAATTGCCTCTTGCGCTTTTCAGCCATCTCTTTTTTTTTTTTTTGACGGCTTGGGTCTCCAGTTTCCAATACTGAACATAAGTTAATCTGGCAGCCACTGAAAGATCGAACACCAGTTTGTGCGAACGCCCCGGTTCTGATTGCTTGATTAATTCAGGAGACACTCGGTCGGATCAAGTGTCACTGGTATATTTATGTACACACTATATGGCTGCTGAACATTAATGGAAGCCTAGTGTTGTACAGAAGAGCGGCTTTCAAACTGTGCTCTGGGGAACTCTGGGGTTTCTTGAAACAAGATTATCTTTGCGTTCTATTCCACAGAGTTTCCTGAAGAAGCTCGGGTTGCTAGCCTAGGGCTAGCAACCAGGGGTAGGCTTGCAGCCAGGCATGGAGGGTTAGCCATAGAGTTTTAGGGAAATGCTGGAGTGTTGCCCTGTGAGGTGATGTCACTTCCGGGTTACACAGGAAGTGGCATCATCATGTTGGTGATCTTCCCCACACTGGCTCACCAATGGGCAGAAGGGGAAAAGGGCTACCAGTGGGAGAGAGACCTGGCAGCCCTAGAAATTGCTGCTCGGCAAATGGGTCAAAATGGCCTACACTTGAGCTTCCTGTGTTGCAGCCTCCATCTTGTGGAATGGCCTGCCGGAGGAAATCAGGGAGGCTCCCAAACTTCTCTCACTCTACAGAATGTGTAAAATGGAGATGTTCAGAAAGGCTTTTATAAGCGTACAGGATTGCAGTCTATTGCACTGTTTATTATCTTATTTTTGCTGCCCGATCGACTTGTAGTTCCATTTTTTACGCAGTTGATGGTGCGTCCTGTTTTGGGCTTTCTTTTTTGGGGGATGGGGAGGAGGAGGAGGAGGAGGAGGTGAGGGGGAGGAGGAGGAGGAGGAGGGGAAGGAGGAGGAGGAGATTTGGATTTATACCCCGCCCTCCACTACCCAGAAGAGTCTCAGAGTGGTTTACAATCTCCTTTCCCTTTCCCTCCCCACAACAGACACCCTGTGAGCAGTGTTCCCTCTAAGCTGAGTTAGTGTGAGCTAGCTCACAGTTTTTTAGCCTCCAGATCACACATTTTTTGTCTTAGCTCAGGAAGGAGGGCTCCAGAGCAAACTAATTTATGCAGCAGCCAAATCGCTCCCTCACAACTTTAATGCCAGTAGCTTACAAAGTAGAATTTTTGCTCACAAGACTTCACAGCTTAGAGGGAACATTGCCTGTGAGGTAGGTGGGGGCTGAGAGACTTCTTTCCAGAACTGCTTTTGAGAGAACAGCTCTGAAAGAACTTGCAACTGACCCAAGGTCACCCAGCTGGCTGCATGTGAAGGAGTGGGGAATCAAACCCGGTTCTCCCAGATCAGAGTCCGCACTACTAATCATTATACCAAACTGGCCTCAACCACTTTCTGAAAGCACCTGACAGACATCAAGAAAGGCACCATGTTGGGGACCCCTGAACAAGACAGAAGAGACAGAGTGGACTGTACCACTTCCGACTGCAAGCAGGGGACACCACATTTAACACTTTCCCAGACTGGGGAGGGATAGAAACGAACACGGAGGAGACTTAAAGACAGCCACACCAAGCGCTAGAAAACGAGAGAGAGGCAAAGTTTTAAAAGACACCATTTAAAACGTTTTAATAAGAAAATGTATTCCGTTGTAATGAGAAACAAATCCCCAACACATTTCAAGAAATTTCATCGGGGGAGAAACGTTAAACTCCTGCGACATGAGACTAAAAAAAATAAATACATTTCTCAATCTCTCAGCAGCAAGCACAGCCAACTCCCGATACAGTCTTAATTAAGTGCAATTTTGCATTTCTAGTCTCGCTTTATTATTTTGATTCCCTCTCCCTCAAAGATTTGATTTTTATAGATTCCCCCCCTCCCCCAAGCAAGGTTATTGAAATGCATCAGGGATTCGCTTCTGATTACAACAGTGTACATGTTTTAATAAAAAAACATTTCTTTCCTGGTGCACCTCTTTGGGATTTCCCTCGGGGCCAAACGACACATTACCACTTAGAAAGAGTTGGGTCCTGGTTTCTGGGAACCAGCTCAGGTTCCAGCAGCCACACAGCTTCTAAAGAAAGGAGAGCCGGCCCCAAATGGGACCAGATCGGCACCATGGGGAGGGTCAAAGAGCTCCTGCCCCTCAGCCATTTTCCCATACGAAAACCACACTGGGGGGAAGTTTTACCATCGAGTTCCCCCCAAAAAATACCAGAGTGTCACCTGGATGTCGCTGGTATGATGACATCACTTCCTGTGTGATGCCAGTGACAAGGCACGGCCCTTTCTCTTTCTCAGGTAAGCCCCCCTCCCACCTGCAGCTGATCATTGGATGGGGGGCAAGGCCTGGCGGCAGGGACCCCCCCGCCTCCACTGGGGGGGTCTGACAGCGCTACCCCACCCTCCTTTTATCACTTCTAGGAAGTGGCAGGACTGAACCTTGATTGGGGCCAGCTCCAGGTTGGGGAAATGCCTGGAGATTTTGAGGGTGGAGCCAAAGGAGGGCGGGGTTTGGGAAAGGGCGGGTCTTGAATGGGGTGTAATGCCATAGACTCCGCTTTCCAAAGCGGCCATTTTCTCCCGGCGAACTGATGTCTGTCACCTGGAGATCAGTTGTAATCAGTGTTCCCTCTAAGCTGAGTTAGTGTGAGCTAGCTCACAGTTTTTTAGCCTCCGGTTCACCCATTTTTGTCTTAGCTCAGGAAGGAGGGCTCTAGAGCAAACTAACATACGCAGTAGCCAAATCGCTCGCTCAGAATTTTAATGCCAGGAGCTCAGAAAATAGAATTTTTGCTCACAAGACTCCACAGCTTAGAGGGAACATTGGTTGTAATACCAGGAGATCTCCAGCCGGGGAGCCTCCCCAGCCATGCACGGCCGGAAAAACTGGGTGGAGCATGGGAAGAAGAGCAAAGGTTCTACCAGGGCTCTTTTTGTAGAAAAAGCCCAGCAGGAACTCATTAGCATAATAGGCCACACCCAACAGCAAAACTCATTAGCATATTAGGCCACACCCTGACAGCACCGCTCATTAGCACATTAGGCCGCACCCCCATGTTACCAGAAGTGTGGTCATCCAGCCACACCCACCTTTTGCTTCTTATTCTGTTTACCTTGTTTGTGGTCAAAACCCACGGCTTTTTTTGTAGCAGGAACTCCTTTGCATGTTAGGCCACACACCCCTAATGTAGCCAATCCTAATGAGTTTCTGCTATTGGGTGTGGCCTATTATGCTAATGAGCTCCTGATGGGCGTGGCCAACTCGGGAGCCAGCCGGAACTCCGTTCCTGTGCGTTCCTGCCCAAAAATAGCCCTGGGTTCTACAAACTTTAGGAAAGCAAAGGCTTTACGTCTTGTATGAGCAGCAGCTATACATGGCTGGCTTCACAGCCGCGTTCACGTTTTGCTTCTTCATATAGCCGTTACTCTTTAGCTGTGAAACGAAATAGAGTTTCAACCATTCCCCTTCAACTAGTTCTCCATTCACTCCACTGACAGGTTCTCTTTCTGCCAATTAGGCTTCTACAATAGTGGTCTCCTGAAGTTTGTCTTTATACAAAGGATTTATGGACTTTACCTGAGTTTTCCCTTTGTATCAAGTACTTTTGGATCCTAGCTCTTTATATTGATACTAGCAGTAAAGCCCGTTGTGAAAGCAATACAACGGGATCTAGAAAGAGGCTCTGGGGCAGTGCTCTGGCTTTGGGCAAACAGTGTCAATTTGCTGTGGTGACCTCAGCAGGGTATAATGACAGAGTCCACTGTTTTCTCCAGAGGAACTGATCTCTGCTACCTGAAGAGCAGTTGTAATTGTGAGTAATCTGTAGCCCTCACCTGGAGATTGGCAACAATTGTTACCCAGGACAAAATGGCTGGTTTGGAGGGTGGAGTCTATGGCAGTCTACCTGTCTGAGGTCCCACCCCTCTGCAAACCCCACCCTCTCCAGGCTCCACCCCTCAAATCCCCAGGAATTTGTCAGCATGTAGTTGGCAACCCCATCTCCTTCCCAGCTAGCCACCAACCTACCATTATCTGCCCCTTTGACTTCAGCTGACTTCTGCCCTCCCTTCTGCAGAGCAGTTGTAATACTGAGTGCTCTCCAGCCCTCACCTGGAGATTGGCAACAATGGTTCCCTATGTGAGACTGACTGGTTTGGAGGGTGGAGTCTATGGCAGTGTACCTGTCTGAGGTCCCACCCCTCCTCAAACCTCACCCTCTTCAGGCTCCATCCCTCAAACCTCCAGGAATTTCCCATCTGGAGTTGGCAACCCTATCAGGATTGGCCCCAATGTGTTTTCTCCCAAAGGCCAAAGTAGGTGACAGGACCAAGCTTAGTTGCCTACCAACAGGCACTGAGGGGAATGTAGGGTTGCCAGCTCTAAGGAGGGAAATACCTGGAGGTTTGGGGGGTGGATTCTGTAGAGGGCAGCATGGGGGGGGGGGGGGGGGGCGGAAGG
>NW_015161520.1:82126-91895 GCF_001447785.1 Gekko japonicus
GATCTCTGTCATCTGGAGATCAATTGTAGCAGTGGGAGATCTCCAGGTCCCACCTGGAGATTGGCAACCCTATGGGAAAGTCAGCTGCACAGCAGGGGGTTGAAGAGAATGGTTTGATGGCTGCTGGGCCAAGATTGGCAACAATAGTTCCCCAGGAGCCCCATCGTAAATGCACCAAACAATTCCTCAAGATTTTCCAAAACACTACTCTGTTTTGGGCTCCTGGGGAACTTTGAAGTAGCACCAAAGCTTTAAGATCTCTCCAGCTGTCACCTGGAGACTGGCAACAGCTTGTCTGGAGTGTGGGCAGCATGGCATTGTATCTGTCTGAGGTCCCCCTCTTCCTCCTCCTCCTCAGATCCCACCCTCAGCAGGCTTCATCCCTAAAATATCCTGGAAGTTTCCAACCTGGAGTTGGCAACCCTATGTCCTGGAGTTCGAACCTGGAGTTGGCAACCATCAGCCAACGTTTATCTGCCTGTCTGTCTTTACAAACCCCCCCCACACACACACACACAGCCTCTGCCTAGGGGGCAGCTGACATCATTCTCCTCTCCCAACTGAAAATTCCAACTGCCTTGGGGGGGGGGGAGTTTGAGGTGTGGAATGGAGTGTAGTCCAATCAGCTTCCATATGTAAATGACCTTGGAACACTGGCCGGGACTGCACAAAGCAGCCAATGAACCCAGCCAGTGTCTTCCGAGTGGCAGTTTTTTCGGCCTAACACTAAAGGGGCCAATTTTAGAATTCTGGCACCCAAAACTCTTTTATAATAAGGGAGAGATACAACTACCTGGAGTTTGATGACCCTAATTGCCTTGTTCGTATCACATGGCGACCACATGTATCCAGAGGATCACACCGTGCATGATCTTCTTACCATCTTCATACTGACTGAAAAGAGCTCCCGTTTAATCTATATGTTTGCCGAATTTTTATGGGCTTTGAAATATGGTATGGCTTTTATTGGCTGAAGAGCACTTGGTGTCTCCTTGACAAAAAGTGGAAGGAAGGAAAGTTACACTGGCCTCTCACAAAAGGCACAGCAGCGACAGTGACATCTGTATGAAAATTCCCTAGTGGTGCACTGTCCAAGCCCTTCCTTTGCTGCCAATGACAGAGAACAGTGGAAGAAAACAGCTACTGACTCTGCATTGGATCCCCGAGAAGGAGGAGGAAGAGGAGGAGGAGGAGAAGAAGCAGCAGCAGCAGCAGCGGTGATTGGATTTATACGCCGCCCTTCACTCAGAGTCTCAGAGCGGCTTAAAAACTCCTTTCCCTCCCCCTCCCCATAACAGACACCCTGTGAGGTAGGTGGGGCTGAGAGAGCTCTTTCCAGAACTGTCCTTGAGAGAACAGCTCTGACAGAACAATGGCTTGCCCATAGGGCTGCCAAGTCCCCCCGGGGGGTGGATAATCCCCCGCTTTGGAGGCCCGATTTCCGCTGCCGCGGAATCAGGCCCCAGGGGAAACCCCACCCCGGCGTGCACGTAAGCCGGATGTGATGTGATGACGCCGGGCACGCTGGGGGCGGGGCCACAGCCATTTGAGGGGAAAACTCTACGTTTGAGGGGAAAACTCTATGTTTTCCCCTCAAATGGCTGTGGCCCCGCCCCAGCGTGCCCGGCGTCATCACGTCACATCCGGCTGACGTGCATGCGGCGCGCGCGCGTTCGGGACACCGATCGGGAGCCCCCCGCCGCAAGGTAAAACAGACTTGGCAACCCTCCTTGCCCAAGGTCATCCAGCAGCTGCAAGTGGAGGAGTGGGGAATCAAACCCGGTTCTCATAGATTAGCATCCGCACACTTAACCACTACACCAGACTGGCTTCCTTGGCCAGGCTAAACCCCAATTTGAGTTACTTCCCCTCTCTCTCTCGCTCTCGCTCTCCCATCCCAAATTCAAGCTGCAACCGTCTACTTTCCTATCACACAATCCCACCAGCAGAACTCTGCTCCCAGCCTCCAACGAACAAGTTAATGGCCCATTAATCAAAACATTCCCTGGCATCGGCTCCCTACCCTTTGAGAAAATGCCAGCCAGCCATTCCTGACGATTAGAGAGCACTGGGCTTAGCAAAGGCTGGTCACGCAAGGCCCGGAACAACATACTGCTATTAGCTTATGAGGAAATGGTTCCCAACTGTAGACTGGGAAATCCCTGGAGATTTGGGGATGGAGCCTGGGGAGGGGAGGTATAACCGAGGTATAGTCCATCCCCCAAAGCAACCATTTTCTCCAGGGGAACTGATTGTGACTGCGTGGCGATCAGTTGTAATTAAGAACATAAGAAAAGAAAAGCCCTGATGGATCAGACCAGTGGTCCATCTAGTCCAGCATCCTGTCTCACACATCAGCCTAGGGTAGCCAAGTGGAAAATCGTCGGGACGGGAGTCCTATTTGTGTGTGCGTGCTGCACGCACGTCACCAGGAAGTGACGTTATGACGCCGGGCACGCTGGGGGCGGGGCCATGACCATCCAAGGGGGAAACATAGAGTTCCCCCCTCGGATGGTCGTGGCCCCACCCCCAGCGTGCCCGGCATCATAACGTCACTTCCTGGTGACGCGCATGCCAGGGTGGGGTTCCCCCCAAGGGCCCGATCTACCGCCGGCGGGTAACGGGCCTCTGGGGCGGGGAGTTCCCCACCCCCCGGGGGGGGGACTTGGCAGCCCTACAGCAGCCTCTGGAAGGCCAACAACAGGGCAGAGAGGTCGAGGCCTTCATAAGAACATCAGAAGAGCCCTGCTGGATCAGACCAATAGTCCCTCTAGTCCAGCATCCTGTCTCACACAGTGGCCAACCACTTCCTCTGGATGGCCAATAACAAGGCATAGAGGCTGAGGCCTTCATTAGAACATAAAACACCTCTGCTGGATCAGACCAGTGGTCCATCTAGTCCAGCATCCTGTCTCACACAGTGGCCAGCCATTTCCTCTGGAGGGCCAACAACAGGGCAGAGAGGCCGAGGCCTTCATAAGAACACAAGAAGAGCCCTGCTGGATCAGACCAGTGGTCCATCTATTCCAGCATCCTGTTTCATGCAGTGGCCAGCCAGTTCCTCCGGAGGTCCAACAAGCAGAGCATAGAGGCCGAGACACTAGTATTTAGAGGTTTACTGACTCTGAATGTGGAGATTCCATTTAGTCAACATAGCTAGTAGCTGCCAATAGGCCTCTCCTTAGGCGTACCAGTCCCCAGTTGGGGGTGGGGGATTTCCTGCTTTTGCGGGCTCCAGCCTCCCATCAGCCAGCTGGCGGGGGGGGTAACCCCGCCCCCGAACAGGCGTCCCTGAGCGATGTGGGCAACGTGTTGATGTCACTTCCGGAAGTGACATCATCACATCGGTGATGCCGAGGGCCACACTACACTTTTGGGGCAAAACTCTATGGCTCAAAGCCATTTTTACCCTAGAGTTTTGCCCAAAAAGTAGAGTGTCGCCCCGACGTTGCCAACGCAATGACATCACTTCCAGAAGTGACTCCAGCACATCGCCGACATCCCCGCCCCCCCCAATCCCCCCTCCGGCAGGAGGAAGGCACCTGGCAACCATGAATCTGTCTAACCCCCTCTTAAAGCTGTCTACATCAGTGGCCATCACTACATCCTCCGGCAGTGAATTCTGGGAGATCCCCAGGCCCCACCTGGAAGCTGGCAACTTTGGGGTCCGGCCACATCCAGATTGGCTGCTGCTTGGTGGAACCACCCCCGTGGGCCCTGCCCCAAAGCCCCAGCATCCTTCTGCACAGGGAAGCTTTGCCTTGAACACCCTGGAGGCAGTGTTCCCTCAAAGCTGAGTTAGTGTGAGCCAGCTCACAGTTTTTTAGCCTCCAGCTCACACACTTTTGTCTCTGCTCAGGAAGGAGGGCTCCAGAGCGAACTAACTGATGCGGCAGCCAAATCGCTCGCTCACAGCTTCAATGCCAGGAGCTCACAAAGTAGGTTTTTTGCTCACGAGACTCCACAGCTTAGAGGGAACATTACCTGTGAGGTGTCCCCGACCCTCCACTATTTCCCTGGGGAGGCTATGATGTACGGGGCCACGAAGGCTACCTTGGCATTTATCTTAATTACATTGTCTTAATTGCATTTTTCTATTTAATTGTTCCTATTCAATCTCGGATGCGGCACCCCCAAATAATTTGTCTCCTGGGCTGGGGCTGCTCATCTGTTCCTTGGGCCATTTGTCATCCTTTCGCTAAAGCCCCGCGTCTATCCCGCTAGCTAAATCTTTCCTTGTAAATCTGTCCCGTCGGACTCCTAATTATTCCTGGTTGCTCTTCCCTGTAACTCTCACGGATTTGTTTTTATGGCTCTCTGGCACTTGGAAATGGATAGGAGAAGGCCGAGAGTCTCATGTTCCAGCTGTTCCGAGGGGAGGGGGAGCCCCACCCCCTCCCCTGCTCTGCGGCCGCCTGATGTTCCTGCAGATGTACTGGCAGGAGCTGCTGCCCTGCCACATCATAAAATCATATTTAATCATCTTTCCACTGAAGGGGGAAAAGGCAGGGCATGGTCTCCAGGCAGACAATGGGAGAGCACACAGATCGCTCCAGTCCGCATGGCTTGCGCACACACCAGGGTTTGTACCACTGAAGTCCTACGGAGACAAGCTTGAGCCCAACACAACCAATGTCCCAGGATGGAAACTGCTCTGGGTCCTGTTTTCCCTGACCTGGATAGCTCAGGCTGGTCTGATCTCATCAGGTCTCGGAAACTAAGCAGGGTCAGTCCTGGTTTATATTTGGATGGGAGACCACCAGGGCTATTTTTGGGCAGGAACGCACAGGAACGGAGTTCCGGCTGGCTCCCGAGTTGGCCACGCCCAACAGGAGCTCATTAGCATAATAGGCCACACCCAACAGCAGGAACTCATTAGGATTGGCTACAATTAGGGGGTGTGGCCTAACATACAAAGGAGTTCCTGCTCCGAACAAAAAGCCCTGGGTTTTGACCACAAACAAGGTAAACAGAATAAGAAGCAAAAGGTCGGTGTGGCTGGATGTCCACACTTCTGGTAACATGGCGTGTGTGGCCTCATATGATAATGAGCTGTGCCATGAGGGGTGTGGCCTAATATGCTAATACGTCTCTGCTGTTGGGTGTGGCCTATTATGCTAATGAGTTCTTGCTGGTCTTTTTTCTACAAAAAAAGCCCTGGAGACCACTAAGACAGTCTGAGGCCACCACCAAGGAAGTCCAGGGTTGTAACACAGAGGTGGACAAGAAGAAGAGATTGGATTTTATACCTCGCCTTTCACTAGCCAAAGGAGTCTCATAGCAGCTTACAATCCCTTTCCCTCCCCACAACAGATACCCTGTGAGCAACGCTCCCTCTAAGCTGTGGACTCTTGTGAGCAAAAAATCCTACTTTGTGACCTACTGGCATTGAAGTTGTGAGTGAGCGATTGGGCTGCTGCATCAATCAGTTTGCTCTGGAGCCCCATCCTTCCTGAGCTAAGACAACAATGGGTGAGCCGGAGGCTAAAAAACTGTGAGCTAGCTCACACTGACTCAGCTTAGAGGGAACACTGCCTGCTTGGTATGCAAGTGGTCCCCGGTTCAGTCCTTGGCATCTCCAGTTAAAAAAGGAGGAAGAGGAGGAGGAAAAGGAGATTGGATTTATGCCCCACCCTTCACTACCTGAAGGAGTCTCAGAGCGGCTTACAATCCCTTTCCCTTCCCCTCCCCACAACAGACACCCTGTGAGGTAGGTGGAGCTGCGAGAGCTCTCTCAGGAACTGCCCTTGAGAGAACAGCTCTGAAAGAACTTACGACTGACCCAAGGTCACACCAGCAGCTGCACGTGGAGGAGTGGAGACGCAAAACCAGTTCTCCCAGATTAGAGTCCGCGCTCCTAACCACTACACCAAACTGGCAATGGCAACCCACCTTTGAACGTCTCTCACTCTCACCTGGATGGCACATGCTCACTCTCTTCAGATCACAAAAGCTAAGCAGGCTCAGCCCCAGTTAGTATCTGGATAGGAAACTGTGAGGAATTTCAGTGTCCAAAGCAGAGTTAATAAATGCAGCAGAACACTTGCATTAGCTTTTAAACAAGAAACATCACTTTATGAATGAGGGAAGGGTTCCTGGGAAATAGTACAAGCAAAACAAAGGATTAACGTCCTCTCTGACGGTACTAACCTACATCTTGACTCTTGAAAGTCTAAACCACATGTTCTTGCCCCAGGCGAGAGTTAGAACAAAGAGCAATACACTTTCTAAGCCTCCACCCCTGGGACATCTTCTGATCTATTGATTACCCAATCGTAGAAAAACAAACCTAGCTAATTATGCATTTTAACACCTTGCTCTGGTGGCAAATACATGCATGGTCTGCTATTGGGTCTCTCACTAAATAGCAAGAATATCAGCATGCATCAACAAACATGCACATTCTTCCATGGCTTCAGGGAGAGAACTTGCAGACACCAACAGAAACCACCAAAAAAATGTCCAGGGGGTGCAACACAGAGGCAGGCAATGGTAAACCACCTCTGGCCCCAGTTACACAAGCCGGATATCGCGGGGGGAGGCGTGGCTGCTTGCCCCGCAGTGAAATAACGCGCGACTGCGCGATCAGGCGTCCCCTCACGGTCCCGTCGAGGTCCCGTGGTTAGGGGGGAGGTGCCGATCACACGACGTGCTAAAGAAGCGGCGCGGCAAACGGGTTTTTGGTTTTTTTAACCTAATGTCACTCCCATCTTTAAAAAGGGTTCCAGGGGAGATCTTGGAAATTACAGACCACTCAGTGTGACATCAATACCGGGTAAGTTGGTGGAAACTGTTATTAAGGAAAGAATTAGTAGGCACATTGATGAACAAAAACTATTGAGGCAGACTCAGACCCTTTCTCACAATACAAGAACTCGTGGGCACTCAATGAAATTGCTGAGCAGTTGGGTTAGAACAGATAAAAGGAAGTACTTCAAGTGATTCACACATGGAATTCACTGCCACAGGAGGTGGCGGCGGCTACAAGCATGGACGGCTTCAAGAGGGAATTAGATAAGTATCTGGAGCAGAGGTCCATCGGTGGCTATTAGCCACAAGGTATAGATAGGGACTCTTGGTCTGGGGCAAGTGATGCTCCGTATTGTTGGTGCTTGGGGGGGGGGGGCAACGGTGGGAGGGCTCCTAGTGTCCTGGCCCCACTGCTGGACCTCCTGATGGCACCTGGTATTTTTGGCCACTGTGTGACAGAGTGTTGGACTAGATAGACCACTGGCCTGATCCAACATTTGCCTTCTCTTATGTTCTAAGTTCTTTCAGAGTGGTTCTCTCAAGGACAGTTCTGAGAGAGCTCTCTCAGCCCCACCTTCCTCACAGGGTGCCTGCTGTGGGGAGGGGAAGGGGAAGGAGTTTGTAAGCCACTCTGAGACTCTTTCAGATAGTGAAGGGTTTGGGTATAAATCTAATCTCTTCTTCTTCATCATCATCTCTTGCTCTGACCTAGATGGCCCAGGTTGACCCTCGTCAGATCACAAAAGCTAAGCCGGGTTGGCCCTGGTTAGTATTTGAATGGGAAACAACCAAGGAAGCCCAGGGTTGCTACGCAGAGGCAGGCCATGGCAGACCACCTCTGAATGTCTCTTGCCTTGCAACCCCCCCAGGGTCACCTGACGTCAGCTGTGACTTGAGAGCAAAGCAAATAAAAGGTCCGTTCACATATGCATGTATACCCCATAACTTTTGACCACTTGATCGCAGCTGAGCCTTGATCTGCAGGAGCAAAAGAATGATTTGGTGGAAATGAGCTGGCAGCACCCAGAGGGGCAGAGCATGCCGCAGGTGAGGGAATCCCATTTTCAAATGCCACCCCCCATTAAAAGAAATATCACCAATCTAAGTAGAAAACTTGCATCGCAGAGAGTGGGATCCTCTTTCTGATGCTCTAGTTTTCTACTTGTAGGCCCCTGTCTCACAGCGGGGGGGGGGAGGCACGGGCAAAGTGCGGCTTTTGAAAGTCGCACCAAAAGAAACTCACGGCGGCGGGATCACATAGATCCCCTGAGCCCCCACGCAGTTCCTCCCCAGCACGATCAGATGCCGGGGGGGGGGGGGGCACCAGCATTTTCTGGCTTTAGGGACGGATCGGGGTCGGGTGCGTGCCACTTCCCAGATGTTGCGGTGAGATCGTGCCCGTTTGCTGCGCCCCCGATCCATCCCTCTCCCGGGCCAAAACCTTCCGTGTGACCAGGACCGTAGAAAATCTTTTTCTGTGGGGGATTATTTTTTTTTTAAAAAAAGAACCCTCTGATCCAAAAAGGTCTACTACACACCAGGGCTGTACCATCTAACTCAGCTGCTTGGGGGGGGGCAACAGTGGGAGGGCTTCTAATGTCCTGGCCCCACTGGTGGACCTCCTGGTGGCACCCGGTATTTTTGGCCACTGTGTGACAGAGTGTTGGACTAAATGGGCCTTTGGCCTGATCCAACAATAGCATCTCTTATGTTCTTATGAGAGAACTTGTGACTGACCCAAGGTCACACCAGCAGCTGCACGTGGAGGAGTGGGGAATCAAACCCGGTTCTCTCAGATTAGAGTCCGCGCTCCTAACCACTACACCAAACTGGCTCTCTAATATTTTGGAAGAGAGAGAGAGAATTCCCTTTGTCCGCACCCCATGCATAATTTCGCAAACCTCTATTATGCCCCCCCCTTTAATAATCTCTTTTACAAACTGAAAAGTCCCAGACTCTTCTGCCTTTCCTCACAGGAAATCATCTTGGTTGCTCCCTTCTGTACATCTTCCAGCTCTGTAGCGTCCGATGCAACGGGGAGAAAGAACACCATTTCCCTCGTTTCCTCCTCCACATCTGTAATTTTCTGTAAAAGTGAGGGAAATTATTTCTTTCTCCCCATCATGTCTGACTCAACGAAAGCTCCTAATGGAATAGATGTTGTTAGCCTTCATGGGGCCACTGGACTCCCGTTTTTTACTTTGCTCAGGATTAGCGTTCTTCAAAAATAACCATTCCAGGGACCTCATAACACACCGTGGGGTTACACAGGTCGGAAGGGGGTCCCTACCTTACATCACAGTCACAGGAGCACTGTAGGGTCTCCTCGGTTCCTGTGCATGCATTGCCCCAGTTGGATCAGGACCACGGTCACACGGAGAAGGGACTCTGGCCACCCCCTCCACGCCATCTTCTCAGCCTGGAACAGCCCCAGGCAATGTTCCCTCTAAGCTGTGGAGTCTTTCGTGAGCAAAAATTCTACTTTGTGAGCTACCGGCCTTAAAGCTGTGAGCGAGCGATTTGGCTGCTGCATCAATTAGTCTTCTCTGGAGCCCTCCTTCCTGAGCTAAGACAAAAAATGTGTGAGCCGGAGGCTAAAAACTGTGGGCTAGCTCACACTAACTCAGCTTAGAGGGAACACTGGTCCTAGGGCACGCTATTTGGAGAATCCCACATCCACCCACCATGCCAGTTTCCAGGTGGGGTCCGGGGCAGTGTTCCCTCTAAGCCGAGGCCCCTCCCCTCCCCAAGCCCCACCCTCTCCTGGATCCACCCCCAAAGTCTCCAGGTATTTTCCAACCCAGACCTGGCAACCCTATTCCCAACTAGGGATCCCAGCCTCGAGGTGGTAGCTGGAGATCTCATAGAATTAGGGTCGCCAAGTGGGAATTGAGCCGCAGCAGAGGACTCCCGGGTGGTGGCTGGAGCGCGCGCCGCATCCACATCACCCGGAAGTGACGCGGGCACGCTGGGGCGGGGCCACGACCATCCGAGGGAAAACCATAGAGTTTTCCCTCAG
>NW_015161520.1:91923-93300 GCF_001447785.1 Gekko japonicus
GGGGCCACGGCCATACAAGGGAAACCCATAGAGTTTTCCCTTGTATGGCTGTGCCCCTGCCCCCAGCTTGCCCGGCATGCCCGCGTCACGTCTGGGTGACGCGCACGTCGGGGTGGAGTTCCCCCCGGGGCCCGATCCAGCAGAGCCAGGGAACGGGCCTCTGGGGTGGGGGTTTCCCCGCCCCCCCGGGGGGACTTGGCAAGCCTACATAGAATCATAAAGTCACAAAGTTGGAAGGGGCCATAGAGGTCATCTAACACAACCCCCTGCTCAATGCAGGTCGAACTCATGTGTTATGAGGGCCGGATCTGACATAAACGAGACTTCATTGTGTGTCATCAAATGTAATGCCAGGTAGCGGAGATATAAACTTTATAAAGGACACAGGCAAACACAATTAAAGATTTTTTTAAAACTTTAAAACGACACATTTCCAGTGATTCCCCGGGTCCCGTTTAAAATGCGGGTGGGGGGGGGGGAGCTCACCATCTCCCCAGGCAGCTGATTCCACTGCCGCACAACTCTGACTGGAGAAAAGTTTTTTGCTACTACCCAGCCGATACCTTCCAGCCCTTCATTTAAACCCCTTCTTGTGAGTCCTCTGCTCTGCTGCCAACAGGAACAGCTCCCTGCCCTCCCCTAAGTGACAGCCCTTCCAAGACTTCAAGAGAGCCATGGTGTCCTCCAGGGCTCTTTTTGTAGAAAAAGCCCAGCAGGAACTCATTAGCATAATAGGCCACTTTCCCCGCTGCTGGCTAGTTAGCCAGCAGGGCAAAATCCTGCTCCCAACTGACCTTTTCAGGCCTACTTCCTGTTTAGGGCCTACTTCCGATTTCAGACCAACCTCCGGTTGGGGGTGATGCTCTGGTTTTTTGGTGATGCTCCTGCTTTTTTTGTAGCAGGAACTCCTTTGCATGTTAGGCCGCACACCCCTAATGTAGCCAATCCTGATGAGTTTCTGCTGTTGGGTGTGGCCTGTTATGCTAATGAGTTCCTGCTGGGCGTGGCCAACTCGGGAGCCAGCCGGAACTCCATTCCTGTGCGTTCCTGCCCAAAAATAGCCCTGGGTGCTGTCAATCACAGCTGATCTGTGCTGACCCCTGCAGGGTTTTCAAAGGTGGAGTGCCGTTGCCTGCCTCTGCATAGCAACCCTGGAATTCCTCACTGGTGTCCCATCCAAGTGCCAACCAGGGCCGGCTCTGCCTAGCTCCAGAGATCTGATAAGACCAGGCCAGCCTGGCCCATCCAGATCAGGGCAGAGACAATGAGAAATGGATTGCCATTGCTTGCCTCTGCGTAGCAACCCTGGGTTTCCTTGGAGGTCTCCCATCCAAATACTAATTCAGTTCGACCCTGCTTAGCTACTGAGATCGGAAG
>NW_015161520.1:93701-105349 GCF_001447785.1 Gekko japonicus
GGTTTGATCCGGCCCCGAACTGTCCCGCTCCCGGACCAAATAGCCGCGTGTGAACGGGACCGGTTTGTTCCAGGATCCTGGTGAGCTATTGTTCTAAAGTGGCAAGCTCAACCCATTCCTAGAACAGCTTGAGGAATGGCTTAGGCTCAGTACATAACACCAGTGTTCCCTCTAAGCTGAGTTAGTGTGAGCTAGCTCACAGTTTTTTAGCCTCCAGCTCACACATTTTTGTCTTCGCTCTAAAGGGATGGCTCCAGAGCAAAGGGATGGCTCCCGCCCACCCAGTGGTTCGAAACCAGTAAAAATATAGCAAGTAGATAAATGGGTACCTGCCCTTAGGTGGCAGGGGGCACCCTCCTCTGTGTGAGGTGTGTGGCAAGAGCATCAGCAGTGTTGATGACGGCAGCGGAGCAATGGCGAGGCGATCCCTGGTGGCCAGTAGAAGCAACATCGTGTGTGGCGAGCCCGACGACAAATGGAGGAGGAGTTGCGGAGACGCGTGGTGGCGTGGAGGTGCAGCTGCGGCAGAGCCGAATATGGACGTAAGCCGACTGTGACTTACACAAACCGCGTGCCGAGGAGACCGCCGAACCGGAGGAACCTGCTCCTGGACGCCAGAAATGGGACGCCGACCCCGAGGACCACTGGGAGGAAGTAGCCCCGGAGCCGGAGAACAACAGCCCTGCTACCTGGGTGCCGGTAGGCAGCCCCACCCCTGTATACTATGTGGCCTTAGTTAGGGGAAAATGTATTTGAAACTACCTGTAAACCGCTCAGAGACCCTTTGGGGTCAGAGCGGTAAATAAATCAAATGTATAAATAAAAATAATTGTTGCAGTAGCCAAATCACTTGCTCATAGCTTTAATGCCAGGAGCTCACAAAGTAGAATTTTTGCTCACGAGACTCCACAGTTTAGAGGGAGCATTGCATAACACCTCTCCAAACCCCGCTCTCTCCAGGCTCCACCCCCAAAATCTCCAGGTATTTCCCAACCCGGGGCTGGCAACCCTGCTCCGCTTCTGTTTACATGTAGTCTGGAACTTTGGGTGCCTGCAGAGCAGTAACAGAGACGGCCGGGACCCAGGGTCGGAGTAACCATTAAGCAGACTAAGCATGTGCTTAGGGCACCAGGGCCAAAGGGGGCACCACAAAGTTGGGGAAAGGGTGAAAAGAACTTTATGTAGCCCAAGCTTGGCTTAGTTTTTACAGTGTATTGTGTTATCATATGAATAAATTTTTGTATTGCTGCAACCCGCATTGTATATCTGGTCAGACAGGTCAACAACTAAAATGGACTGGGTCAGTGTAGAAAGGAGGGGGGCACCAAGATTGGTCAGTGCTGAGGGCGCCAGTGAGCCTTAATCCGCCCCTGCCGGGACCACCTCTTTTGAAGGTGCTGAGGAACCAAAGGGCTAGACCCTACCCTGTCTTCACACAGTCCTTGTTGTTTGCTTCCAGAGAGAGAGAGAGAGAGAGCGCGCACACTTGTTTTGTCAAGAAACCACCAAAAAACAGTTCAACAACGCTTTGGTTCTCACGCCGACACCCGCCTGGTGTCAAGAAGTCCTGGCTAGCAGCCTGCCAAACTTCATTCATTTTTGTTTTATTTTCTTCCCGTTGGTTTTTTTCCTTTCTTTTTTCAAAATCGGGTTTCATAAGGTTTTCATCTCGGTACTATTTGGAGTCGGTTGTCTGAGTCATAGCAAAGGTTAAAATTTCCATGGAAATAGCCCTTTTCTGCATGAATCTGATTTCCCAGAAATGTATTTATTTGCAGGGGGAGTGTCGAGTTGTTTTACATAGCTGGGGGGAGGTCGCAGGGGAAGCGGGACGGAGTATAAATAGTTATAAGCAGAAAAGGTTGTAAAAAAGCTCCCCGTGGCCCTTATCATATATTTTTTTTCCTTTTCATATCTTTCCGCCAATTTTCTTTCTTTACTTTTCTTTTTTCATCCACTTTGGTCTAAATTGTCGGAAGCAATTTTGAAGGAGACTCAGAGCAGCTTACAATCGCCTTCGCTTCCTCTCCCCACAACAGGCACCTTGTGAGGCAGGTGGGGCTGAGAGAGAGCTCTGAGAGAACCGTGACTGGCCCAAGGTCACCCAGCAGGCTTCACGGGGAGGAGAAATGGGGAATCCAACCCGGTTCTCCAGATTAGAGTCCACTGCTCTTAACTAGAGATGTGAAGGCCCGAAAAAAACCCGGAAAAATTCGGGGGGGGAACGGTTTTTTCCCGTTTTTTTCCTGAAGCCTTTTTTGTTTTGTTTTTCCGAAAAATTGGAAAAATTTAAAAAAGAAAAGGAAAGAAATCAATTATGGAACGTTTTATTTTAACATGATGAATAAAATATTTTAAAACAAGGTGTTCAAATATTTTCCAAATCATTTCTAAAATATATATATAAGGTATCAGATTGATCTAATTTCTGTGCACTGAGGACAAGCAAGTCCTAGGTTACAAACTGAACTCTCCAATGCAAGAACAAGATGCATTTCTTCCTTTAGGAGGTGCGATTGCCAGAAGAAAATTAAAAAGTTTCAGTTTTGTTTTTGCATGTGGTTGGGTATTCTGTTTGTAATAATTGTTTGGATACACTATATTTTTAATACGCTAGTTGTGATAATTTCATGCCAAGTAAAAATGTCCATAGTCATATTTTATGTTCCTAAAGTAACAGAATGACTTTCAATCCAGAAAAGACAAAATAAATGCTAATGTAGCATTTTTTTTCAATTTTTCCGAAAATTTCCATTTCCCCCCCCAAAAAACGGTTTTTTTTCCGAGCTTCAAAATTTCCGGAAATTTTACATCTCTACTCTTAACCACTACACCATGCTGGCTCTAGGTTGTAGTGGCTTACAATCACCTTCCCACTCTCTCTCCCCACAACAGGCACCTTGTGAGGCAGGTGGGGCTGAGAGAGTTCTGAGAGAACCGTGACTGGCCCAAGGTCACCCAGCAGGCTTCACGGGGAGGAGAAATGGGGAATCCAACTCGGTTCTCCAGATTAGAATCCACTGCTCTTAACCACTACACCATGCTGGCTCTCACCACCTCAGACCCTTGGTCCATCGAGTCAGTGTTGTCTACGGAGACTGGCAGTGACTCTCTAGGATCTCAGGCAGGGGTCTTTCATGTCACCTCCTGCCTGGTCCTTTTAACTAGAGATGCCGGGAATCGAACCTGGGACCTTCCGCGTGCTGAGCAGATGTTCTGCTTCCTCGTGCCAAGCAGATGCCATCAGGCTGGGATGTACCTGGAGATTTTGGGGATGGAGCCTGAGGAGGGTGTGGTTTAGAGACCAATGGGATAGACTGCCATAGAGTCCGCCTTCCAAAGTGGCCATTTTCTCCAGGTGAAACTGATCTCTGTCGCCTGGAGATCAGTTGTAATAGCGGGAGATCTCCAGGCCCCATCTGGAGATTGACAACCCTATCTACCACTAGGCTTCCCAAGTCCCCCCGGGGGGCAGGGAAACCCCCGCCCCAGAGGCCAGTTCCCCGGCGGTGCCCCGGGGGGAACTCCTCCCCGACGTGCGCGTCACCTGGAAGTGACACGACCACGCCGGGCACGCTGGGGGTGGGGCCACGGCCATCCAAGGGAAAACTTCCAGGTGACGTGCGTGCGGCGCACGCACACCAGACGAAGATCGACTTGGCAACCCTGTCTACCACTGAGCCATGAGAAGTGTTGTCATATCCTCCAGACCTCCATCCTGAAGTTATGTCACATCCTCCATGGTGCTTTAAAAATTCCCCCAGCTCCTAGGGTCTTTACCATAGAGACTGGGGGAATGCTAGAGTGGCCAAGACTCCTCTGGGGGCAGGGGATTCCCCACTCTGGGGCCCCTCCCTCAGTGCCAATCAGTTGGCTGGCTGGGTACTTACAGACAGGAAAACCGCACCCCCAGTGATACGGCGATATCACCTCCAGCATGCACTGGAAATGATGTCATCATGTTGCCTGCAGTATGGGCACACTCTGGTATTTGGGCAAAAACTCTATGGTAAAAATGACTTGCCAGGTACCTGGCAACCCTTAGAAATTCCTAGATCAGTGGTGGCGAACCTATGGCACGGGTGCCAGAGGTGGCACTCAGAGCCCTCTCTGTGGGCACGCGTGCCATTGCCCCAGCCAGGCCCAGACCATCGTTAAAGTGTCGAATTCTCTGCCAAATAATTTTAAGTAAATGAAAGCATTTGGGATTGCTCTCCTTACTTTGTTTGGATCATCTTAAGTTAATGTAGGAATTGTTTTTTCTAAAGTAAAACCTCAGTATTCAGGTTAAATTGCCGTGTTGGCACTTTGCGATAAATAAGTGGGTTTTGGGTCGCAGTTTGGGCACTCGGTCTCTAAAAGGTTCGCCATCACTGGCCTAGATCATGGAGAATGTGACGTCACATCCCATGAACATAGGAAACTGCCTTATACAGAATCAAACCCTTTTTGTGGAATCCTAATGTTTATCAGGTAAAGAAGAGTTAGAAACCATTCATTCACTGTTCGTTTTCTCAGGTATTATCTACACGGGGATGGGCTGGTGTAATTTCCATGTTGCTACTGCAACTGCCAGTACAGCCAGTGATGATGGGCCTTCCATTTGACAGGTTTCTCCACATCTTTTAACTGATGATGCTGGGAATTGAACCTGGGACTTTCTGCATGCCAAGCAGAGGCTCTACCACTGAGCCATGGCCTTCCCTAAAGGAAGCTGCTTTATCCTGACTGGTCCATCAAAGTCAGTCTTGTCTACTCAGACTGGCAGTGGCTCTCCTGGGTCTCAGGCAGAGGTCTTTCACATCACCTACTGCCTGGTCCTTTTAATTGGAAATGCCGGGGATCGAACCTGGGACCTTCTGCCAAGCAGATGCTCTACCACTGAGCCACGGCCCCTCCCCAGGCAACCCCCCCAAAAAAATGCACCCCAAAGTCTGAACCTCTAGTTGCTGATGCCGCCAATGAGACCAGGGGCTCAGAATTGGGTTGACAGGTCCCTCTGGGCATCAGCAGGGGATGTGAAGGGGATAGGGTTGTCAGGTTTGGTTTGGAAAACACCTGGAGACTTTGGGGGGTGGAGCCAGGAGAGGGCGGGGTTTGGGGAGGGGAGGGGCCTCAGCAGGGTTCATTTTGTAGAAAAAGAGGTGCAGGCGCTCATTAGCATAACTCATTAGCATAACTTATTTGCATATGCCACACCCCCTGACATCACCGGAAGTGTGTCAGAAGGCAACACCCACCGCTTAGGCTCCACTGGACTTTTTTGGATTGATAGCTATTGGGGGGGGGGGAACGTGCAGATCTGTCCTCGCAGAGGAGGGAGAGCTTGTACCTGAATAAAACTTGGTCTTAAAGGTGCCACTGGACTGTTGCCTCAGCCTAGTCCAATGCCATAGAGTCCTCCCTTCAAAGCAGCCATTTTCTCCAGGGAGTTGTAAAAGCGGGAGATCCCCAGGCCCCACCTGGAGGCTGGCAACCCTAGGAGGGGAGTACAGTTGCCAGATCCTGGTTGGGAAACTTTGGAGATTTGGGATTAGAGCCTGGAGAGGACAAGGACCTCGGTGGGGTACAGTGCCATAGGGTCCATCCAGCAGAGAAGCCATTTCCTCCAGAGGTCTGGAGATGAGTTGTAATTCTGGGGGATCCCCAGGTCCCGCCTGGAGGCTGGCATCCCTAGCTCAAAAGTGGGCCTAGCCTGCATTGAGCCCAAATGGACCCATTACAGGCAAGTGCATTCTGAACTGAGCCTGAGCAAGCCCCCTCCTTACTAATCTGGTTTGACTGTGGAGAAAGAGGCTCCCTTTAAGGAACATCACTGCAGAGTTATCAAGAAATCCCATCCCTTCCGCCCTTCTACTCTGTTCCAGTATTCTTGAAATGTACTCATCCTTTCCATCGACCGCCAGCCATGTTTTTCCATTCATTAAAAATATGATCTGGCTCCGTATGGAGAAACATGGGGCGGGATGGAGGGGAAGAAATATTTCTCAGTCTTTCTTCACACAATGAACCGAAAACAGAAAGTCTGGTCCAAGTTCCAGCCGTTCTTTTTGGAACGGCGACACGGAACCTCCACACTTCGATGGCAAAAGTTCAGGCAAGACAATTGGTGTTGTAAGATGTCTTCTGGGTGGTATCAACTCTTTTGGCGGCCGCGAGCAAAAATCAAACACAGCAGATTTATTGCAATTGTCAGCGTCACGTAATGGCTGAGAAAATGAGTTTAGAACACGGGTGTCGAACTCATTTGTTATGAGGGCCGGATCTAACATAAACGAGACCTTGTTGGGCCAGGCCATGTGTGTCATAAAATGTAATGCCAGGTAGCAGAGATATAAACTTTATAAAGGACACAAACACAAAGGTTCTTTTTAAAATTAAAATTAAAACATGCTTAAAACATTAGCACTCTTGCAATATTTTGTTTATTTAACAGTGTCTGATAACTGAGACCTCTTGCTGTGAATTATTGCATCAAAATGTCTGTGCTGTCGCGATCTTGAGTATGCTGTTCAGGTGTGTATCTGTAAGCTGCAAACCTACGATGATGCAGCAGCAGCAGCAGAACTGGAAGAAGAAGCAGAAGACAGCCAGTTCCACTGCGGGCCTGACAGAAGCCCTCCGGGGGCCTGATCTGGCCCCCAGACCGCATGTTTGACACCCCTGGTTTTGAAGTTCGAGATTCAAGCAGTTTGCAGTAGCTATAATCCCCCCCCCCCCCCCGGCAGGAAGCCACTGTCTCTCAGGACCTTTTCCCATATTGGTGGTAGAAAAAACCCTGCAGGGTTCTCAAGGCAAGAGACGTTCAGAGGTGGCTTGCCGTTGCCTGCCTCCATGTCATGACCCTGGTATTCCTTGGCAGTCTCCCATCCAAATACTGACCAGGGCTGACTCTGCTTCGCTACCCAGGCTAGTCTGGCCATTCCAGGTCCCTATTACTGAGAGGCAGGCCCTCCATTGTCACTGAATGTGGTGGTGGAAAGTGCCATCAGGTCGCAGCCAACTTATGGCAATCCCCTAGGTTTTTCAAGGCCCTGAGGTTGAGCATAGGGGGTTGTCCATTGCCTGCCTCTGCATGGTCCACTTTGGACTTCCTTGGTGGTCTCCCATCCAAGCACTAACCAGGGCCGACCCTGCTTAGCTTCCGAGATCTGACGAGATCAGGCTAGCCTGGGCCATCCAGGTCAGGGAAATATACACTACAGAAAATCAGTGCTCCCCGCTTAGCGTATCCCAGTGTGGTGTAGCAGTGAAAGGGTTGATCTAGAATCTGTGCGACCCGGGTTCAGATCCTCACACTGCCACGGACGCTTGCTTGGTGACCTTGGGCCGGTCACTCTCAGCCTAATGAACACGTGAAGCTGCCTAACACTAGAAAAGAGCAGGAGTCCGGCAGCACCTTAAAGACTAGCAAAATATGTGGCAGGGGATGAGCTTTCGCGAGTCACCGCTCACTTCTTCAGAGCGGTGACTCATGAAAGCTTGTAAAAAGGTAAAGGTAAAGGTTCCCTTGCTCGAAAGCCAGTCGAGTCCCTCTAGGGTTGCGGTGCTCATCTCTGTTTCAAAGCCGAAGAGCCGGCGCTGTCCGAAGACGTTTCCGTGGTCATGTGGCCGGCATGACTAAACACCAAGGCGCACGGAACGCTGTTCCCTTCCCACCGAAGTGGTACCTATTTATCTACTTGCAATTTCTTGCCTTCGAACTGCGAGGTTGGCAGGAGCTGGAACTAGAGACGGGAGCTCACTTTGTCATGCGGCACCCGGGTCTCGAACTGCTGAACTACCACTTGCCAGATGTTGTGGTGTGATCGCGCCCGGAAAATCCGCTATTCAATCGTGGCTCTCCCATGGCATATTCAGCGTGTGAACGGGGCCATAGTCTACAGCACTGAATCCTGTCTGCATATTCGTCTCTGTAGCTGTGGACTTTGCTTCAAGCTATGTATTATTCTTTAGGTTTTTGTTATCAATGTACTAGAATCAATAAGACACCCTAGGGTCTTTATTGTAGATTTAAGTATGTGATTTAAATGAATATATGAAGGCATGTATATGAAGGAGCTGCGGTGGCTCAAGTGGTTAAGACGCTGAACTGTAGGCTGTGGAAGGTCGGTAGTTCAGCAGTTCGAGACCCGGGTGCCGCATGACGGAGTGAGCTCCCGTCTCTAATTCCAGCTCCTTCCAACCTAGCAGTTCGAAAGCAAGAAACTGCAAGTAGATAAATAGGTACCACTTCGGTGGGAAGATAACAGCGTTCCGTGCGCCTTGGTGTTTAGTCATGCCGGCCACATGTCCACGGAAACGTCTTCGGACAGCACTGGCTCTTTGGCTTGGAAACGGAGATGAGCACCACAACCCTAGAGTCGGACTCGACTGGCTTTCGAGCAAGGGAACCTTTACCTTTACCTTTATGAAGGCATAGTAGCATATCAAACCTGTGTGTTTTGCTTGAACACGGTGTTCCCCCACGTTTACTCAGCCTTGCCGTGTTTCCTGTATGTTTGTTGCCAAACCTCCAGGTGGTGGCTGGATATATCCTGGGATTACCACTGATTTTCAGGGGACAGAGATCAGTTCCCCGGGAGAAAATGGCTGCTTTGGAAGGCGGACTCTGTGGCATTGCACCTCATTGAAGTCCCTCCCCTCCCCAAACCGCAGCCTCCTCAGACTCCACCCCCCCCAAATCTCCGGGTATTTCCCAACCCTACTTACTGAGATAGGTCCACCAACGTTAGGTGCGACTGATAAGTGGACCCTCCATGTTCAGAGGCAGTGTACCTCTAAATAGCAGGCAGTAGGCCACACAAAAGGGGAGGTTTGTTGCTTTGAATGGCCCGAGGCAGCCGCTTAGCCATCGCTGGACACAGAATGCGGGACTAGATGGACCCAATTCAACAATGTGGTGTGTGTTTTTTTTAGGGCTCTTGGCATTAAAGCCCTAGCAGTGACTTTAATAATTCCCTCTGCTGATCTTCCAAGTTCTTTCTTTGGAAACAGATTCTCAGATTGGTTTCTTTCCTCCCCACCCCTTTTTGAATATTATTAATGCTCTCAGGGTGCCAATTTGAATGTTTCATCCCCCCCCCCTTTTGTCCTGAGAAAACAAAGCCGAAAAACATCTCAGACAAAGCCTCTGCCTACAGCTCCACATTTTCCGGCAACTCCCCTCCTGTTCTCTGTCTCTGTCTCTCTTGGCATCGGCCAGTAGCTCGTTCCATCTCCCTGATAATCACCAGATTCTTAAGAACGGCTTGCTTTAAAAAAAGAGAAAAGAAAAGTATTTTCTTCTTTTGTAAGGACAGAGAAGCCCACGAAAAAAGATTGCTTTCTTGCCTTTTCTTCTCGAAACAGGCACAGCACTGAAAGGAAATGCAAAGACGGGGATGTCTGGAAGAGATACAAAAGATAAGACTGATGAAGCTGGAAGGGAGGGCGGCCTTCGAAACCAGAGGTCAACGCAGCTTGAGCAGACCAGTCCCACAAAAGCCTGCTCACTTCTGAGAGATGGTTAGCCTGAAACTGGGGTTGCCAACCCCCAGGAGGTGCCTGGAGATCTCTGGGGGTTACCACTGATCTCCAGGCGACAGAGATCAGTGTCACTTGCAGGAAAATGGCTCCTTTGGAGGGTGGGCTCTATAAGAACATACGAGAAGCCAATGCTGGATCAGGCCAATGGCCCATCCGAACCAACACTCTGTGTCACACAGGGGCCAAAAAGACCAGGTGCCATCAGGAGGTCCACCAGTGGGGCCGGGACACTAGGAGCCCTCCCACTGTTGCCCTCCCCAAACACCAAGAATGCAATGCATCCCTTGCCCCAGACCGAGAGTTCCTATCTATACCTTGTGGTTAATAGTTTGGTGTAGGAGAGCCAGTTTGGTGTAGTGGTTAAGTGCGTGGACTCTAATCCGGGAGAACCGGGTTTGATTCCCCACTCCTCCACTTGCACCTGGCTGGATGACCTTGGGCAAGCCGTAGTTCTGATAAGAGCTGTTCTTGGAAAAGAGCTGTTTCTGTCAGAGCTCTCTCAGCCCCACCTACCTCACAGGCTGTCTGTTATGGGGAGGGGAAGGAAAAGGAGTTTGTAAGCCGCTCTGAGACACCTTTGGGTAGTGAAGGGCAGGATATAAATCCAATCTCCTCCTCCTCCTCCTCCTCCTCCTCCTCCACTGATGGACCTCTGCTCCATATGCTTATCTAATTCCCTCTTGAAGCCGTCCATGCTTGTAGCCACCACCACCCTGTGGCAGTGAATTCCATGTGTTAATCACTCTCTGGGTGAAGAAGTATACTCCTTTGAAGTCCATTCCCAAATCCTGCCCTCCTCAGGCTCCGCCCGCCAAATCTCCAGGTATTTCCCAACCTGGATCTGGTGACCCTAGATAGGAGTTGGGGTTGCCAACTCCGAGTTGGAAAACAAGAAGATTGGGGGGGTGGAGGCTAGGGTGGGACGGGGAGCGGGCTAAGCAGGGACTGGATGCCATAGAGTCTACCCTCCAGAGGTGCCATTTCCTTAGGTGTGCCAGCCCCCAGGTTTGGGGGGGGGGTTCCTCCGATTTCAGGGGTTTCTCCTTGCCATGAACCAGCTGTCTGGCAGGGGAAAGCCTACCCCAAATAAGGATGTCATTGTGCAACACCCCCGACACAATGACATCACCAGGAAGTGACAGCATTCCATCTGCGACGTCGTGCGGGGACACTCTGGTATTTGGGCAAACTCTATGGTTTGAGGGCAAAAAGGAGGCAAAAATGGTACCATCGAGTTTCCAGCCCCATTGCCAGAGCATCGCCCGGCTACGTGCCCAGCATGCTTACGTCATGTCTGGGCGACAGGATAGTGTGACGCGGCCGTGTTACATGCTCCGGTGGGGAAGCATGTGTCCCCCGCCGATTCGTAGGTAGGTACTTGGTAACCCTACTCTGTAGCCTGGAGATCAGTTATAATCCCAGGAGGTCTCCAGCCACCACATCCCTGGGAAGATAAGATTGGAAAGCTTTTTACCAGGCCTGCGGGAGTGAAGAACATAGAATCATAGAGTAGGAAGGGACCTCCAGGGTCATCTAGTCCAACCCTCTCCACAATGCAGGAAATTCAGAAATACCTCCCGCTCCACACCCCCAGTGACCGCTGTTCCAAACCCAGAAAATGACAAAGAACCTCCAGGATCTCTGGCCAAACTGGCCTGACCCCAAAGTGGCGATTGGCATTTCCCTGGGCGTGTAAGAAAGGGCCACAAGAACGAAGCACTGAGGCGACCCTTCCTGCCCCTCCCCTCTCACAATCTGCCTGAGTTCACGGAGGTCATTTCCACATTTCCCTGCCATTCCAGATTTTCTCAGTGTTCCAGTGGAGGCAATTTAAGTCCACGGCAAAAGAGTGTCCAAATAACCCGGGGCAACAGCAGGCTGAAACCGGGCTGACCACTGAAGGGATGTGATGTAATGCAGAATGGGGGGGGGGACCTGGATTAAAAAGGTTAAATTCAGTTTTAGTGCAGAATTGCTTGGAGGACACTGGGTTAAAACGAGAGTGCAGAAAGTTCACAGAATCAGCATTGCTGTCAGGTGGACATCTAGCCTCTGTCTGAAACACTCCAAAGGAGGAGGGCCCGCTACCTCCCGAGAAAGCCCGTTCCAGTGAGGCACCG
>NW_015161520.1:105421-135462 GCF_001447785.1 Gekko japonicus
AACCGCTCTAATTGTCAGGAAGTTCTTCCTAATGTTTAGCCGAAAACTCTTCGGATTGAATTTCAACTCCTTGGTTCTGGTCCAACGGAAAACAACTCTGCCCCATCCTCGATATGACAGCCCTTCAAGTACAAGAGGTTTTTGATTCTGGAACGATTGTAAGGCAAATGCCAGCAATTAAAGGGACAAGAGATCGAAGGCTTTTTCAATCTGACTGCTAACAGGCAGGTTTGTCTTTGAGGAAGATCTATGAAACGGTGTTGTCCAGCTGGGGGGGAGGGGGGCATAAGACCGGAGACTGCCTTTGTATGGAGAAAAGGCCTCACAACATCATCTGAGATGAATTTTGCCTTTATGACTTGTTCCTTATAAAGCATCTAGGAATTAAAATATTCATGAGCCGTAAAAGTATACAGCATTACAATACTTGAAAAAGGATACTTCTTCGCTTTATTGCCCTGTTGATTAGTATTTATTAGCCTTTCTATATGTTTGTAGGAATACAGCGATTTAAAGGGGTTTGTTAATGAGCAGACTTGCAGGGCATAAAGGATTTTGTTAAATGGACACAGAAGTGTTAACTTTCATTATCTGATATTTATGTACTTAGTAAATTGGTCTATTAAGAAGATTTATTTAGAGTTAATTAGTTATCTTTCAATGGTTATTGTTTCTCTTGTTTGAGCCTCCTGGTGGCTCTTACCCCTCAAATCTGGATGGTCTCTAAAATGCTACTGGATTTGAATCTAGCCATTCCAGTGCGGACCAACCTCGGCTACCCTCTGAAACTATCTCACCGCCAATGCTCCCTCTAAGCTGTGGAGTCCTGTGAGCCAAAATTCTACTTTGTGAGCTACTGGCATTAAAGCTGTGAGCGAGTGATTTGCCTACTGCATCCATTAGTTTGCTCTGGAGCCCTCCTTCCGGAGCTAAGGCAAAAAGGTGTGAGCCGGAGGCTGAGAAACGGCGAGCTAGCTCACACTAACTCAGCTTAGAGGGAACACTGGAATGCTCCCTCTAAGCTGTGGAGTCTTGTGAGCCAAAATTCTGCTTTGTGAGCTACTGGCATTAAAGCTGTGAGCGAGCGATTTTGCCGCTGCAACCATTAGTTTGCTCTGGAGCCCTCCTTCCTGAGCTAAGGCAAAAAGGTGTGAGCCGGAGCCTGAGAAACGGTGAGCTAGCTCACACCAACTCAGCTTAGGGGGAACGCTGCGTTGCTGCCTATTCTCTTTGGGTCTTGAACAGCAGGACTGCTTTTTCTGATCCCTCTTTATAGCATTCCAGCGCCTGCTGTTCCCTTGGCGGCCCCAAGCAGCATGTGCAAGCCAGAACCATTGCCTGTTCCAACAGTCCGCCCCCACCCCCAGAGAGATCTCATCCCCGGGAAATATCCCAGGTGCTGAGCAGAGCACAACAGCAACAGAGTCGCTATGTTTATTGGCTACCGAGCCCGCAGAGGAGAAGGGTGCTATAAACACCTTGAGTCACAAAAGCCTGCCAAAAGGAGCGTAGGGGGAGAGAAGGCCTTTGCGCAGGAGGGGGAAAGGGCTGTGGAGAACATAAATAGCACGGTAGTGATTCCCAAAGGGAGCAGGGCAAGGGAAGGGCTGGTGCTCGGAGAAATCGGGCGGCTTAGGGTTGCTAGCAGTGTTTCCTCTAAGTTTAGTTAGTGTGAGCTAGCTCATCGGTTTTTAGCCTCCGGTTCACACAGTCATGTATGGCTGCGAGAGTTGGACTATAAAGAAGGCCGAGCGCCGAAGAATAGATTCTTTTGAACTATGGTGCTGGAGAAGACTCTTGAGAGTCCCTTGGACTGCAAGAAGATCCAATCAGTCAATCCTAAAAGAAATCAACCCTGACTGTTCCCTGGAAGGCCAGATAATGAAACTGAAGCTCAAATACTTTGGCCACCAAATGAGAAGGGAGCACTCCCTGGAGAAGACCCTGATGCTGGGAAAGATTGAAGGTCAAAGAAGACGGGGACGGCAAAGGATGAGATGGTTAGACAGTGTCATAGATGCAACGGACATGAAATTGAGCACACTTCAGAGGATGGCGGAAGACCGGAAGGCCTGGCGGGAGCTGATCCATGGGGTCGCGAAGAGTCGGACTCGACTGTGCGACTGAACAACAACAACAACAACACACAGTTCTGTCTTCGCTCAAGAAGGGATGGCTCCAGAGCAAACTAACTGATGCAGCAGCCAAATCGCTCGCTCACAACTTTAAGGCCAGTAGCTCACAAAGCAGAATTATTGTTCACAAGACTACACAGCTTAGAGGGAGTATTGGTTGCCAGCCTCCAGGTGGGACATGGTTCCCCAATAGGTCTATAGTAAACAGTACAGGGGTTGCAGTATACAGAATCAACAAAAACAGAAATACTGCAAGTGTGCATAAATATATTCTTAAATAGTTTTCAATCTTATGAACATACAAAAAGACAATCTTTATCTCTCTGAACCACCCATTGTATTATACTCTGAAGAGTGTGGAGAATGAATATTTCCCTTCTGTGAAAACCATCGAACTTTTATGGAATTTCTATGAATCGGTGAAGACAGCTTATCGTATTGATGTGGAAGAAGTTTTCATGAAACGAAACGGAAGGTATTCCGGAGAATTTCGTCCATCATCTTATCATCTCATCATCTTATCATCTGTAACAACATGGAATCATCGTATTAGTGTTATGCTTGAGAGATAAAGATTGTATTTTTGTGTGTTCATAAGATTGAAAACTATTTAAGAATATATTTATGCACACTTGCAGTATTTCTGTTTTTGTTGAGCCTCCAGGTGGGGCCTGGAGACCTCCTGGAATTAGAACTCATCTCCAGGGGACAGAGACCCGTTCTCCGGCTGAAAGTGGTAGCTTCGGAGGGTGGATGAAAGGGTGTAAAATCCAGGTTGAGAAATTCCGGGAGATTTGGGAGCAGAGCCTAGGGAGGGCAGAGTTCGGGAAACGGGAGAGGAGGACAAGGAGATTGGATTTATACCCCACCCTTAACTACCAGAAGGAGTCTCAGGGTGACTTACAATCCTCTTCCCTTCCCCTCCCCAAAACAGACACCCTGTGAGGTAGGTGGGACTGAGAGAGCTCTTTCGGGGACTGCTCTCGAGAGAACAGCTCTGAGAGAACTTGTGACTGACCCAAGGTCACGCCAGCAGCTGCATGTGAAGGAGCGGGGACTCAAACCCAGTCCTCCAAGATTAGAGTCCGCGCTCCTGACCACTACACCAAACGGGCTCTCAGGGACCTCACTGGGTTACAATGCAACAGAGCTCACCATTCGAAGGTGCCATTTTTTCCAGGGGAACTGATCTCTCTAGTCTGGAAGTCAGATGGAAGCAGAGGTCATTTCGGGGGGTTATCGCGGGGGATCGCAGTCCCCCGGGTGAGGTACGGGGGGCGGGGCACATGACGAAGCCCCGCCCCCCACTTCCGGCCGCCCCGCTTCCGGCCCTCATTCAGCCAGGAGGAGGCAGGAGAAGAGGGAGGGTAAGTTGCTTCCTCCCTGCCTCTCCCCACCCCTGCCTGCCTGGGGCCAGGGAGGGCCTTCGCGGGGCTTCCTTGCACTCCCGCCAGCCTTGCAGGTCCACCGCCGGGCCCCTCATGGGGCTTGGCAGTGGAGCTGCAAGGCCGGCGGCGGCAGCCGGGACCGTTGGGGGCGGGGTGTGTGGCCTTATGACACACTTCCGGTGATGTCAGGGGGTGTGGTATATGCTAATGAGTTATGCTAATGAGTTCCCCTAGCTCTTTTTCTACGAAACGGCCCCTGGTTAGAAGTCCCGAAGATCTGCAGGCCCCACCTGGAGGTCTCTCCCCTACCCAAGCCCTGCCCTCTCCACGTTCCATCCCCCAGATCTCCAGGAATTCCCAGACCCATATTTGGCAGCCCTATTTCCCACCCCTGCAGTTTTGCTACTTGGAACTGTCCTTTCTCCATACTGCTGTTAGCTGTTGAAGGGGGAGGGAGACAAGTTATCTCTTTTCATGCCTCTGTGAAGGAACAGGCCTGCTTCTTCTCCCAACCCTGTTCTGCCCACTCCCTCTGCTGAGTTGCCAGCTCTGTAGAGGGAGCTATTCTGCTTCCTTCCACTAGGGTACCACTGCCACCACTGTCCTTCTGTGGTCTTCCTGCCAGAGGGACAGACTTGTTGGAAATATGTGTGTGTTGCAAGGTCTAATTCAGTCATTATAGGGTTAATGTGTTTACCTCGTGTGCTATTGTTTAGATTGACCTGGAAGGGAAACCTGGCCAGAGCCAATGGAAAGAAAGCCCGGGAAATCCAAGTCTGTTTACTCACAATCATTGGTTAATGTATTCAGGTGATTTCCTTCTAGGGGTCAAGAAGAAGAAAAAGAATCTCCATTGCTGTTGTTGCTGTTGTTGTTGAGAGACCATGTGGTCGGTCTTTCCTGTAGCTGTAGAGATGTAACCTTAGGCCTTTGTTATTTTGTAACTTTTCCTATGTACCCTTCCCTTAGAAATGAAGTTTTTTACACAGAAAGAAATGCCTCCTCTCCAGTGAAGCAAAGATCCATTGCAAACTTTGAATGTCTGAGTAATTTTCCCAAGTTTTCCAACAAGACTCATGTCTACCCTTCTCAGTTCTGAGGCTTGGCCTCAAGGTCTCCTCCTACCTGGTTACCATGGAGCTTTGGGATTCCCCTGGACGGATGGCAACAGGTGTCTTTACTGCTCCCCTCCTCCCTGGTTCTCCCCCATGCACAAAACTAGCACGTCCCAGCGGCTGACGGACCAGGTGGCACAGAGATTTACTGCCAGTGTTCCAAAGTTTAAAATATTTATTAAAAAGAATAATGGGTTACAAGAACACTTAATCACAACACTGGGTCGGCACACGGAGGAACAAAGAAACGTGGGTTATGAACGCATCCTTCTTTCCCTGGTTCTAAAACGTACTCTCACTGGATGTCACAATCAGAACAGGCACTGACAAACATAGAAAGCTGCAAGATGTTCTAAAGATGTCCCATGACCTTAGGCTCCCTGCAGCCAGCGGGCCAGGCCGCAAGGGTTTTGTTTTTTTAAAATAGTTTTAAAGATATAACAAACATATAAGTAAGCGGGGGGGGGGGGATTTCCCTTCCATTTGTATCTTGAGCAAAGTCGTGCCTAAATTACAAAAGATTTATATATTTCACCTTATATCATTAAAAATATCATCTGCAAATGTATCAAGTTTTTACTATATGCGGGACCTTATGCAGTCCCGCAGGGCCTGCAAGACGGAGCTCTTCCGCCAGGCTTTCACATAGGAGCCGCCGCTGCCACCACCACCAATGATGTGGACAACATCGGGGTTAAGGATGGCCTGGGAAGATCTGCCACAATTTTGCGCGATCGATATTATCGGACTTATTTGCTTGGGATCAGTTATAGGACAATATCATCCCCAGAGAACTGTTTTACCATAATTGTATATTTTCGGGGACCATCCTGCTTTCGATGAATATTATTGTTGTTTGTGATTAATTGTTAAAGTAAAGGTAAAGGTTCCCTTGCTCGAAAGCCAGTCGAATCCGACTCTAGGGTTGCGGTGCTCATCTCCGTTTCAAAGCCGAAGAGCCAGCGCTGTCCGAAGACGTTTCCGTGGTCATGTGGCCGGCATGACTAAACACCAAGGCGCACGGAACGCTGTTCCCTTCCCACCGAAGTGGTACCTATTTATCTACTTGCAATTTCTTGCTTTCGAACTGCTAGGTTGGCAGGAGCTGGAACTAGAGACGGGAGCTCACTCCGTCATGCGGCACACTTGGGTCTCGAACTGCTGAACTACCGACCTTCCACAGCCTGCAGTTCAGCGTCTTAACCACTTGAGCCACCGCAGCTCCTGATTAATTGTTACTAATGTTTTTATTGCTTTTATCCTGTTTTATATGGGCTTTGCCCCTTGTAAGCCTCCCTGAGCCCGTTTTGCGGAGAGGGCGGGGTAAAAATCCCAACAAATAAAATAAAATACATATGTCCTAAGGAAGTTTAGATATCTATATCGTTTACTTAATGTAGTCTTCAGACCAGTTATAAAATATTGCCCATGTATCTTCGAATGCAGCTTCTGGTTTTCCTTTCAGAATTAATGTTAGTTTGTCCATTTCCGCAGTTTCCAAAAGTTTGTTTGAGATTCCTTCTCTCAAAGGGGTTTTTGTTCTTCTCCAATATTTAGCATAGAGTATTCTGGAAGTTGTAGCAAAATACAATATGAGAGACGAGTCATTTTTAATTTTTTTTTACAGTTTTCGGGTATGATACTCAACAAAAATATTTCTGGCACAAAAGGTACAGGACTGGGCAGGCCACATGGTTAAAGATGGCGGGCGGCCTCCAGACCAGAGCTCAGCAGTCTATTCTCTTCCAAGGACCAGCAGAGACCCTCCCTCCTGGGAGCAAGCACTTTTATGAAACCTCCGACTCCACCTATTCTATGTCACTCTCCCCACGGGTTCCCAGCCTCCAGGTGGTGGCTGGAGATCTCCTGGGATTACAACTGATCTCCACGTGACAGAGTTCAGTCCCCCCGGAGAAAATGGCCGCTTTAGAAGGTGGGATCTATGGCATTATCACCCACTGAGGTCCCTCCCCTCCTCAAACCCCTCCCTCCCCAGGCTCCACCCCCAAAATCTCCAGGTATTTCCCAACCCAGAGCTGTGTCAACCCTACTCCCCACCCCTTTTGACCTGGTCTGCCCAGGTCACAGATGTGGACTCTGGGACACCCAGGTGCATCCTGGGGCAAACTGAGAGCCAGTTCAGTGTAGTGGTTAGGAGCACAGACTCTAATCTGGGACAACCGGGTCTGATTCACCACTCTTCCATATGCAGCTGCCGGTGTGGCCTTGGGTCACTTACAAGTTGTTTCAGAGCTGTTCTCTCACGAGCAGTTAGAGCTCTCTCAGCTAGGGTGGCCAAATATGTTTTAGCCGGGAGCAGGGGGCTCCCGGCCGGCATCTGGAACGTGCGCATCACCCGGAAGTGACGTCGCACGCTGGGGGCGGGGCCACGCCATTTGAGGGGGAAACTCTTTGGTTTCCCCTCAAATGGTGTGGCCCCGCCCCCAGCGTGCGACGTCACTTCCGGGTGACGCACACGCGGGGGTGGGGTTTCCCCCGGGCCCTGATTCCGTGGGAGAGGAAAGCGGGGCTCGAAAGCAGGGGGGAATCCGCCCCCCGGGGGCATTTGGCAGCCCTACTCTCAGCCCCCCCAACCTGTTGTGGGGAGGGGGAGGGAAAGGGATTGTAAGCCACTCTGAGACTCCTTCGAACAGTGAAGGGTGGGGTATAAAGCCAATCTCTTCTCTTCTTCGCTTCTGGAAGGCATTCTGGAAAACCTCCAGGAATCACCTGGAGATTCCTAACACCAAATACCTCAGTTAACCTTGCAAGCCGAGTCATTTGCATAACTATGGCTGATAATTGGTTTAGCTTCCTGCCCCTCCAGAGAGAAGAGAGGGAGAGAACCCACAGCCTCTTTTCCTCCTCTGCATGGCTAACAATGGCGCAGGACTGTCAGGAGAAGACAGCATAAACTCCTTCATCCCTTCGGCCACACCGCCGGTCTGTGTCAGGGCCCCTCACAGCTACCCGCTGCTTTTATAAAACACTTTGAGAACACAACAACGGCTCTCCCAGCATGTCGTCTAATTAGTCCCTGAGAGGCCCGTCTCTGTCCCCATTCCAAAGGCAGTGGTAGGTTCATGCCCCAGTCTACACAACTTTATACGCACAGCGGCAGGCTCCACGCATGCAGCTGTGCGCAAAGATTGTGTGTGCGCTCACCTGTCAAATAGACGGCTGCCGCTGAGCCAAGGGCTCCAAAGAGGGTTTAGAAAGCGTCCGGAAGTTCAAAACGTTTGAGAAAAAGTGAAGTGATTCAAAATGGAAGCACCTCTGAAGACGTGCGCCAGAATACATGAAGCTGCCTTATACCAAATCAGACCCCCTGGTCCATCTAGGTCAGTATTGTCTACCCAGACTGGTAGCGGCTCTTCAGATTCTCAGGCTGAGGTCTTTCTCATCACTGCCTACCTGATCCTTTTAACTGGAGATGCCTGGGATTGAACCTGGGACCTTCTGCACGCCAAGCAGATGCTCTGCCAGTGAGCCACAGCCCCTCCATGCCTAGCTTGGTTCTCATGGCACCCATTTCATGACGGAAGACCTCTGGCACATGCATGCACATTAAAGGGTGTTTCAAATATCTTGTATCTAATAGTGTTGCCTAATCTGCAGATACTTAAATCCATGGATTGGGGCCACACTTGCACAGAACATAGTTTTGCAAAAAAATTTGGGGGGGGCAGGTTTGCAGAAAAATCTGAAAACCTTAAAAAATTCATTGGGGGAGGTTTAAATTCCTCCAAAATAAAGTGTGCTGTCTGCGCATGCGCAGGCTACACCATTCCTGGCCTGGCCAGTTTGGTGTAGTGGTTAAGTGCGCGGACTCTAATCTGGGAGAACCGGGTTTGATTCCCCACTCCTCCACTTGCACCTGGCTGGATGACCTTGGGCAAGCCGTAGTTCTGATAAGAGCTGTTCTTGAAAAAGCGCGGTTTCTCTCAAGAGCTCTCTCAGCCCCACCTACCTCACAGGGTGTCTGTTGTGGGGAGGGGAAGGGAAAGGAGTTTGTAAGCCGCTCCGAGACTCCTTTGGGCAGTGAAGGGCGGGGTATGAATCCAATCTCCTGGTCCTCCTCCTCCTCCTCCTCAGCAGCAGTGGAGCCAGGAGCTGTGCCATGGCAGCAGTGGAGTCTGGGGGGCCCGCTGGTCCCAGAGGAGGTCATAGAATCCTAGAATCACAGAGTTGGAAGGGGCCATCTAGTCCGTCCAACCCTCAATGCAGGATCAGCCTAGAGCATCCCTGACAAGTGCTTGTCCAGCTGCTGCTTAAAGACTGCCAGGAAGCAGGAGCTCAGCACTTCCCCAGGTAGGTGATTTCACTGTCGCACAGCTCATACTCAATGTTCCCTCTAAGCTGTGGAGTCCTGTGAGCAAAAATTGCACTTTGTGCGCCGCTGGCATTAAAGCTGTGAGCAAGCGATTTGGCTGCTGCATAAATTAGTTTGCTCTAGGGCCCTCCTTCCCAAGCTAAGAGAAAAATGTGTGAGCCAGAGGCTAAAAAACTGTGAGCCAGCTCACACTAACTCAGCTTAGAGGGAACACTGCTAGTACTGTAAAAAAGTTTTCCCTACTATCCAGCTGGGACCTTCCCACCCTTAATTTAAACCCAGTATTGCGAGTCCTCTCCTCTGCTGCCCACAGGAACAGGTCCCTGCCCTCCCCTAACAGCCCTTCAAAGATTTCAAGAGAGCCATCCTGTCCCCCCTCAACCCCCTCTTCTACAGACTAAACATTCCCAAGTCCCTCAGCCTTTCCTCACAGGGCTTGGTCTCCAGACCCCTGATCATCCTCGTCGCTCTCCTCTGCACCCGCTCCACTCTGTCCACATCCTTTTTGAAGTGAGGTCGCGAGGGCTGCCAGCTCCGAGTTGGGAAATACCTGGAGATTTGAGGAGTGGAGCCTGAAGACGCTGGGGTTTAGGGAGGGGAGGGACTTCAATGGCGTATAATGCCATAGAGGCCACCTTACAAAGCAGCCCTTTTCTCCAAGCAAACTGATCTCAATTGCCTGGAGATCAGTTGTAGTACCGGGAGATCCTCAGTCACCACCTGGAGGTTAGCCAAACAACAGGGACCCCCCAAGCGTGTGAAATACACAGAGATGAAAAACACAAAGGTAGACCATCAAAGCGTTCACCAATTTCACAAGTTACCATTAGACAACAGTCTATTGCAACGTAATCACAGTAAAACAATGAATTGAGTAGAATTAGTGGTCACCATTCTGAAACAACACTCCCACCTTGTGGACCACAGATTTCATTTAAGACATGAGCTGTGCCTAGACTATTTTGGAAATCAGGTTCCACTTTCCAGCCGCACAACTGAGGAAGAATGCTTTGAAACGTCTGGCATACCTAGGAAGGACGTTTTGGCTGCATATTTATCTTTGGGACATCCTCTGCCTTTTGTGTGGACTTTGAGGTCTTTAGGACACTATTATAGGGCTATTTTTGGGCAGGAACGCACAGGAACGGAGTTCCGGCTGGCTTCAGAGTTGGCCACACCCACTACAGCCAAAACCTCTGCACATGTGTGGCTACAGAGGGAAGGCCTGGAGAGCAAACCCCCCCCCCGACAACTCCGAGGTGGGCGGGCCAGGGGGGCCCTGGAAGGATTGGGGAGGCATTTAAATGCCTCTCTGTGCCTTCCCCAGCCTGTCCAAGGGCCGGCTTGCCCACGCTGCCCGCAGCTGCAGGGCACCTGGGCAAGCCAAGGGAAGGCATGGGGTGTAGCCTAATATGCCAATAAACGGTGCTGTCAGGGGTGTGGCCTAATATGCTAATTAGTTTCTGCTCTTGGGTGTGGCCTATTATGTTAATGAGTTCCTGCTGGGCTTTTCCTACAAAAAAAGCCCTGATTATACTGAAAGGATATAGAGGAGTTGCCAGTGGGGTTCTTTCTTCACTACTGAATCGTCATACTAATTTTTGTCTTCTATTCTTTCAATTGTTACTAGTGTTTTGGAACTGTGACCGCTAATTCTTCTCTATTAATTGTTTTACTGTGATTGTGTTGCAATAAACTACTGTCTAATGGTAACAGTAGTGACAGACTTCACGTTCCTGGGATCCCAGATCACCGCAGACTGTGACAGCAGCCATGAAATTAAAACACGCCTGCTCCTTGGGAGGAAAGCGATGGTGAACCTAAACAGCTTGATAAAAAGTAGAGACATCACCCTGCCAACAAAAGTCCGCATGGTCAAAGCAATGGTATTCCCAGTAGTCATGTATGGCTGCGAGAGTTGGACTATAAGGAAGGCCGAGCGCCGAAGAAGAGATTCTTTTGAACCATGGTGCTGGAGAAGACTCTTGAGAGTCCCTTGGACTGCAAGAAGATCCAATCAGTCAATCCTAAAAGAAATCAACCCTGACTGTTCCCTGGAAGGCCAGATAATGAAACTGAAGCTCAAAGACTTTGGCCACCCAATGAGAAGGGAGCACTCACTGGAGAAGACCCTGATGCTGGGAAAGACTGAAGGTCAAAGAAGAAGGGGGCGGCAAAGGATGAGATGGTTAGACAGTGTCATCAATGCAACGAACATGAAGTTGAGCAAACTTCAGAGGATGGCGGAAGACCGGAGGGCCTGGCGGGAGCTGGTCCATGGGGTCACAAAGAGTCGGACTCGACTGTGCGACTGAACAACAACAAATGGTAACTTGTGAAAATTGTGAATGGTTTGATGGTCTACCCTTGCGTTTTTCATCTCTGTTCACCACCTGGGGGTTGGCAACTCTAGAGGCTGCATAGGGCTAGCGCCGCACTGGGCCCAGGGTAAATTACCAGGTGGTGACAGAGCTATGCCTGGGCTCAGTGGACCAGTGGAAGGGACGATGGGATTCCCCCCCTCCACAAGTCTTGCAGGCCCCCGCTTGTTTCTCCAGATAGCAAAATACAAGGAGCATAGAGACTGTCCACTGTGTACACTGGTTTTCCTTGGCTTTTCCTGACATTCACACATTCACAATCCCACACCAGGCTCAAAGTCTCCAGCAGAATAAGGGCGCCCAGCAAGCTTGGGCCTCAGCGCTGGGCACGGAATTGTCCCGAATGAGGCTGATTGCCTTGGGAAACGTCACACGACGGCAAAGCAAAAAGTACGGGACCGGAAAAGCTGCTCTTGAACTCTGGGCAAGCGAGCTGTTTTCGTTGTGTTTTGCTTGCTGCACTCTGAAAACGGTCTCCGGCCCTCTGAAGAGCTTGGAAGACCGAAAAAAAAAAACCCATGCTAATTGGCTAATAACTCTGCCAAAGCCAACACTGTCTTTGGATAATTGTCTGCTTTCCCGATTTTCTTACAAGCCTGGTGTGAAAATACATCATTGTGTGCCTTGTAAAGTATAAATTACTCAACACCCCATGGAGTGATGTTTCTGTGCTGTAGGCTGGAAACTTGGGGGGGGGGGGGGAGAAAGAAGACATTCCGCTGCACTTTTTGTGAATTGAGCATAAGAGAAACCATGTCGGATCAGGCCAATGGCCCATCCAGGTCAACACTCTGTGTCACACAGCAGCCAAAACCCAGGTGCTACCAGGAGGTCCACTGGCGGGGCCACAACTCCAGAAGCCCTCCCACTGTGGCCCCCAAGCACCAAGTATACAGAGCATCACTGCCCCAGACATAGCATTTCATCTAAACCTTGTGGCTAATAGCCACTGATGGACCTCTGCTCCATATGTTTATCCAACCCCCTCTTGAAGCTGTCTGTGCTTGTGGCCGCCACCACTTCTTGCGGCAGTGAATTCCACGTGTTAATGACTCTATGGGTGACGAAGGACTTCCTTTTCCCAATTCTAAGCCTTCTGCTCATCAGTTTCATCAATTTCGTGAATTTCATGGAGTGCCCACAAGTTCTTGTCTCGTGAGAAAGGGAGAAAAGTTCTTCTTTCTCTACCTTCTCTAACCCATGCATAATTATCTAGCTTCTCTATCCCACTCCAGGTTATTCAGTAACAACAAAGGGACTCGGTTTTTGCAGGGATAGATTGGCCCTTGAACTTACCGAGAAAGTTCCGGACCGGCCACCGGTCGGGAAGAGAGCCAGTAGCCAAGACCCCAATGACGAAGCAGCAGCAACAGACATGGAATCGGTTTGTCTTGCTCCTGGGCCAGTTTAATGTGGTGGCTGGAGATCTCCTGGGGTTACAACTGATCTCCAGGTGACAGAGGTCAGATCCCTTGGAGAAAATGGCTGCTTTGGAGGGTGGACTCTATGGCGTTGTACCCCACTGAGGTCCCTCCCCTCCCCAAAACCCGCCCTCCTCAGGCTCCACCCCCAAAATCTCCAGGTATTTCCCAACCCAGAGCTGTCAACCCTACTGTTGCAGTCCACTCCAGGACTTTTGTCGTCCCTGTTGGGTGATAGTGAGATATTGAAAAAATGGTATTTAGCAGAGATAAGATAGTCCAGCAGAGCCACTCTGAGAGAAGGGTGAGGTATACATCCAATCTCCTCCTCCTCCTCCTCCAGTTTGGTGTAGTGGTTAGGAGCGCGGACTCGAATCTGGGAGAACCGGGTTTGATTCCCCACTCCTCCACTTGCACCTGCTGGACGACCTTGGGCAAGCCATAGTTCTGATAAGAGCTGTCCTTGAAAAAGAGCAGTTTCTGTCAGAGCTCTCTCAGTCCCACCTACCTCACAGGGTGTCTGTTGTGGGGAAGGGGAAGGGAAAGGAGTTTGTAAGCCGCTCTGACACTCCCTTGGGTAGTGAAGGGTGGGGGTATAAATCCAATCTCTTCTTCTTCTCTTCTTTCTCTCTCTCCCCTCTCCCATATGGATTGGCTCTCCATTTTTCCCATTGCTCTAAAGTGTGTACAGATCTGATTTCACATCTTCACTCAATTGATATCTAGTAAACAACAAAAAGGGTTGGGGGGGGGGAGTCAGGTTGATTTTACTTGCAGGGGAAGCATCCTGACATCCAAAAGTAGCTGAACGGTAATATTTGGTTAAGAATAGGAATTCAACAAAAACGGTGCCTAATGTGATTTAAAGGTCACCTGCAAACAAGCTCAACGCTTTGCTTCGGAGCTGCACATCGGATCCCCGTGGATCTGTTCCACTAACCGCAGCATTATCTGAGGCTGTCTGCCAACATAAGAAGCAAAGCCCAGCGGAGAAAATTCACGGGATTCAACCCTATTTTTATTAGAATACTGTAAATATTTTAAGCGATGATACCTCCATGTGGCTAACACTGAAATCTGTTCACAGACCTGTTCAGACACTAAGGTTGCAATCCTGTGGACACTTTCCTGGGAGAAAGCCCCATTCGATAATATGGGTCTTACCTCCGAGTAGAACTGTTCAGGATTTCTCCCTAAAACTGTGAATGACGGCTCTCAAAGCGGCTTACCTTGTTCTCCTCGCATACATTGTATCATCACAACAACGCTGAGAGGTAGGTAGATCAGGTGTAAAAGCAGGAGATCTCCAGGCCCCACCTGGAGGCTGGCAACCTTACAAGCCACCAAGGCACCTTGAATGGGGGGGGGAGAACCTGGGTGGCTTGCAACTGATCTCACCACCCTGACTCGAACGCATCTCCCTGCATCCTCTCATAAGAACATAAGAGACGCCAATGTTGGATCAGGCCAAAGGCCCATCCAGTCCAACACTCTGTATCACACAGTGGCCAGAAATACCAGGTGCCATCAGGAGGTCCACCAGTGGGGCCAGGATGTTAGAAGCTCTCCCACTGTTGACCCCCCCCCCCAAGCACCAAGAAGACAGAGCGTCACTTGCCCCAGAGCCCCTATCTATACCTTGTGGCTAATGGCCACTGATGGACCTCTGCTTCATATGCAATTCCCTTTTGAAGCCATCCATGCTTGTAGCCGCCGCCACCTCCTGTGGCAGTGAATTCCATGTGTTCATCACTCTTTGGGTGAAGAAGGACTTCCTTTTATCCGTTCTAACCGGACCTCTCAGCAATTTCATTGAGTGCCCATGAGTTCTTGTATTGTGAGAAAGGGAGAAAAGTACCTCTTTCTCTACCTGCTCTATCCCATGCATAATCTTATAAATCTCAATCATGTCTCCCCTCAGTTGTCGTTTCTCCAAGCTAAAGAGCCCTAAGCGCCTTAACCTTTCCTCATAGGGAAAGTGTTCCAACCCTTTTATAATTCGAGTTGCCCTTTTCTGCACTTTTTCCAAAGCTATAATATCCTTTTTAAGGTGTGGGTGACCAGAACTGCACACAGTATTCCAAATGAGGTCTCACCATTGATTTAAATAGGGGCATTATGATATTGGCTGATCTGTTTTCAATACCCTTCCTAATAATCCCCAGCATAGCATTGGCCTTCTTTATTGCAGTCACACACTGTCTCGACATTTTCAGCGAGTTATCTACTACAACTCCAAGATCTCTCTCTTGACCAGTCTCTGCCAGTTCAGACTCCATCAATGTGTATTTATATTTAGGATTTTTGGCTCCAATGTGCATCACCTTGCACTTGGCCACATTGAACCCCATTTGCCATGTTGACGCCCACTTGTCCATCTTTGACAGATCCCTTTGGAGTGCCAGGCCCTGGCACCCAACCTTCTGCCCATTTTTTGCAATACCAACAACAGCGCCATCAAAATGGCCAGGCCATTGATCCAGAGCCCCGGTGCAGAGCCCTGCATCTTTGATGGAGGGGATGCATAAACACACACAGAGAAGGTTCCACTAACCTCGCCGCCTCTGTGATTGAATCCATGTGTTACTTCCCCTGCTGTGATTCGGTGAAACATCAGCCGAGGAAAGATGAGGGGAGAGCGTGTCTCTCCGTAGGAGACGACAGTAGTGCCCCGCTTTCATCTCGACTCATTTATCTGGATTAGAGTCAGCCCCTCGCCCTGGCTCTCTGCTCACTGTTTGCTCTTCGGCGTGTGCTCAGAGCCGCACGGTTCATCTTTATTCACTCTAATTGCTTTCCCTTTCTAATGAGCTCCCGCTATTCGGCTATGATAGAGAGGAAATGTATTCATTAAAATAATTCCCCTCCTAACTGCTGGTTAAAGCTGATACAGGCCGTCGCCGGAGCCCTTGCGAGAGCATTTTGAAAGCTCTCCGTTCGGCTTGTCCCCAAATCCTTTCCCAGTGGAGTTCCCACCGCCGGCTGTTAGAATGGCACTAACAGAGAATCTTCATCCCTCCCAGAGTAATGGAAGGAAGAAGGAATAGCCCTTTCGGTGCATAAGGAAACAGCTGGGGATTGTCTTTAACATCTGCACTTCTTCAGAAGGGGTGGAGAGCAGGGAGGACATGCCAAAGTGAAGGTAGCTGAAACGGTGTTTGCTGTAGACAGGGTAAAGCAAGCACATCACTCCAGTTTCCTGCTCCAGGAAAATGTACCCTCCAGCCCGTGTTCCCTCGAAGCTGAGTTAGTGTGAGCCAGCTCACAGTTTTTAGCCTCCGGCTCACACATTTGTTTTATTTTATTTATTTATTTATTAGATTTATATCCCACCCTCCCGCCGGAGCGGCTCAGGGCGGGTTACAACATTAAAACCAGTAAAACAATACATCTAAAACAGTCTATAACAGTAGAATAAAATCGCAATTTACACACAATACAACATACACATGGCGGCAACCATAAAGTGCTATCATGCTTGGTCTGGGTTATTAAATGCTTGGCGGAATAGCTCTGTCTTCACCGCTCTCTGGAACTGGCGAAGATCCCGGAGAGCGCGGATCTCATGTGGGAACTGGTTCCACAATATTGGTGCAGCCAAAGAGAACGCCCTAGTTCTAGTGGTTGTTAGCTTGGCGTCCCTAGGGCCAGGGGGGACTAGGCGGTCCTGCGACTCCGATCTCAGTGCTCTCAGGGGAACGTACGGGGAAAGGCGGTCCCACAGGTAGACAGGCCCCAGACCATAAAGGGCTTTAAAGGTCATAACCAGCACCTTGAAGCGTATCTGGAATGCTATTGGCAGCCAGTGCAGCGCCCTCAGCACCGGTTGGATGTGTCTACGCTCAGGGAGGAGGGCTCCAGAGCAAAGTAACTGATGCAGCAGCCAAATCGCTCACTCCCAACTTTAATGTCAGTAGCTCACAAAGTAGAATTTTTGCTCACAGGGCTCTATAGCTTAGAGGGAGCATTGCCTCCAGCCCCCCTGTGGTGCCCTGAGGTGGATAGAGTTTGGGGAGCTTAACATGGCTATGACGCCATAGAGCTAACCCTGGTCTCCAAGGGAAATCAGAGGTCATTTCGTAGAAAAAGAGGTGCAGGAGCTCATTAGCATAACTCATTAGCATAACTTATTTGCATATGCCACACCCCCTGACATCACCGGAAGTGTGTCAGAAGGCAACACCCACCGCTCAGGCTCCCCTGGACTGTTTTGGATTGCTAGCTATTTTGGTGGGGGGGAACGTGCAGATCTGTCCTCACAGAGGAGGGAGAGCTTGTACCTGAATAAAACTTGGTCTTAAAGGTGCCACTGGACTGTTTTGGACTGAGGGCTGTGGGGGCGCTCTGCAATTTACCTGGCTGCTTCTTGCTCTAACTGAGGGCTGCTGGGAGCAGGGGGCGGGGGTTGTTGCATGTGCCCGCCCCCTGGGCTCTTTACTGCCGGAGCTCCGCTTCTATGCGCTCCTGCAGGAAACGACCCCTGAGGGAAATAATCCCTGTAGTCTGGAGATGGGTTATAATCCCAGGAGACCTTCAAACTCTGACTGGAGACTGGCAGCCTTAGGGCCGGGAAAGCCTCATGTGTGTGGGCAATTCTAATAGTGAGATGGCACCACTGGAAAAGTGCTGTCCGTAGTTCTCAAAGACCTCTTCCAGGTCAGGACACAGAGTTCTTTGTACCTTTAGTGTGTGGTTAGGAACGTGGACTCTAATCTGGGAGAACCGGGTTTGATTCCCCATGCTTGCACCTGCAGCTCTGGATGACCTTGGGTCAGTCAAAAGTTCTTTCAGAGCTGTTCTCTCAAGGGTAGTTCTTGGAAGAGGTATCTCAGCCCCACCAGCCTCACAGGGCGTCTGTGGTGGGGAGGGGGAGGGAAAGGAGTTTGTAAACCGTTCTGAGACTCCAAGTGAAGGGCGGGGTATAAATCCAGTCTCCTCCTCCTCCAACCCTATCTGTGAGGTAAGTTAGGCTGAGAGTGTGTGACAGGCCCAAGGTCACCCAGCAAGTTTCCATGCCTGAGTGAGGATTCGAACCTGAGTCTCCCTGACCCTAGCTGCTAAAGCACACTGACTCTCGGGTATGGGTAATCCATGCCCTCAAACTGCTTGGGCCCTGCGCTCAAGGCCCTCGATAGCCAGCCAGAAAGCGCTGAACAGGCTTTGCCTGCCAGCTCGACAACTTGCATTTCTTTTCCTTTTCTCTCCAAATTTCCCTCCCAAGCCCCAGAACCGAATCCAAGCCTGTTTCAGCTCCCACCCAAGCAGCTGGCTTTGGCTGCCTATTAATTAGCATTTATTGTTACCGACCAAGCCAAGCCAAACTAAAGGGAGCCTTGGGTGGATGCAGAGAGACCCCAGAACAGAAGCTGTCACACACACATTTCCGCCTGGCTACCCTCTGCCTTTGCAGTGCCAACGATCAGCTTACCAGCACTCCAGGAGAGGTGGGAAGACTTCCTTTCAATATTTTTTTTAAGCGGAAGTTTTTTGGTGCTTCCATTTTTGCATTTGCGTTTTTAAACGCTCCTCGGTTTTCTTCAGTCGAATGTTTGTCTGCCTTTTTGAAAAATACCATCTCCTGTTTTGTTTTGTTTTTAAGTTGAAAAACTGCTCTGGGGGGAGGTGGGCGTGATGTTACTGGCAGAAAGCAAGCAAACGCTGTATAAATAACGCAGATCATGGAGTGCACAAAGGTATGCTAAAGAAAATATTTTATAGAAATAACAAAGATAACAAGGACCACATATATCAGTAAAGGAAGATTACATCATAACATGTGCAAGTCCGTAAATACTATCCATAAGTTCATAAGTAGTTACATAAATCCATAAGCTGTAAATAGACAAAAACTCCGGATTTTAATCTTCGTTTCGAAGGTTCTTCTTCAAAGAATTCAAACTACTTTAAAAAGTACTGATAGTGTACAGAAGACTTCAATCATGTATATGTAGGAAAATTCCTTCACACAGCACTCATAAAGAATAAAGCCTTCAGACTAGTAATACAGGAGGAATTCATGAGGCTTACTGACTATTTGAGAACATGTTCCACTATTGATCGGATGCCCGGCTTCATATTAATAATAGGACTGAATTCTTTGCTTGCTTTCTGAACTTTGTGTACTGTGTTATCACTAGTGTTTTCGTGATGTTACTGGCACCAGCCAATCAGTGCTGAGCGGCTGCAGCTATAGACAGGCAGCACCCATTTCCTCTGAGCTTGATCCTGGAAGACAGGCGGTTCGTGTGAGCGAAATGAGATGAATGCGCCTGCACATGCGCAGGAACTCCACAGCCCGAGTTATTTACGGTGCCATCCTAAACAGAGTTTTAGTCTTCTGCTCATTGGGTGGAGGTGGAAGGTGCCGTCAAGTGACAGCTGACTTATGGCGACCTTGTAGGATTTTCAAGGCAAGACCCCTTCAGCGGTGGTTTGGCCACTGCCTGCCTCTGAATAGCAGCCCCGGACTTCCTTGGCAGTCTCCCATCCAAGGACTAACCAGAATTGTATCATACAATACAAGTTTTCTGCTTTCGCTCGTAATTCATTCACGGAGTGTCTTCATATTTATACAATCTCCTCCTCTGAGCTCTCATTTTTTATATATAACCTCCAGGTGGTGGCTGGTGATCTCCTGCTATCACAACTGATCTCCAGGCATCAGATCGTAGTTCCCCTGGAGGAAATGGCTGCTTTGGAAGGCGGATTCTTATGGCCTTCTAACCCTACTGAAATCCCCCCCATCCCCAACCCGCACCCTCCGTAGGCTCCACCCCCAAAATCTCTGGGTATTTCCCAACCTGCAGCTGGCGACCCTAGATCTGACAAGCCTGGACCACCTAGGTCTAAGGTGGTCAACCTCCTGGTGGGCCACAAACACACGGGCAAGGTTGAGTAAATGTAGAAAAACACCCTGTTCAAACAAAACACACAACTCTGACATGCCACTATGCCTTCAAATATTCGTTTAAAGCATATACTTAAACAGGGGTCATTTCCTGGAGGAACACACAGGAGTGGAGCTCCGGCAGTAAAGAGCACAGGGGGTGGGCACTTGCAACAAGCCCCACCCCCTGCTCCCAGCAGCCCCGGGCCACGAGGAGCATGAAAACCTGCGCGTTCCCCCCCCCTATAGCTAGCAATCCAAAACAGTCCAATGGAGCCTGAGCAGTGGGTGTTGCCTCCTGACACACTTCCGGTGATGCCAGGGGGTGTGGCATATGCAAATAAGTTATGCTAATGAGTTATGCTAATGAGCTCCTGCACCTATTTTTCTACGAAATGACCCCTGTACTTAAATATACAATAAAGACCTTAGTGTATCTTATTCATTATAGTACATTGATAACAAAAACCTAAAGAACAATATACATCTTGTAGAAAAGTCCACAGCTACAGAGACGAATATGCAGACAGGATTCAATGCTGTAGACTATCTTGCTTTCAGATTAGAGATGCAGCAGTCGTCAATGCCAATATCGTAGGCTGTTTTGCTTTCCAAAAAGAGATGCAGCAAGTATCAATGCAACACGCCTCCCAGGCAAAAGTTGCATGTTTCGAGAAGTTCTTCTTCAGGCAAATTATTTTTCCTGGACCCAAAGCTCAGAATGCTGCAATGTACAAGTCAAACAACTCTGTAGAAGGCCTCTCCGGTTCTCAAGGTATATCTACAAGACATATATTGTTCTTTAGGTTTTTGTGGTCAATGTACTATAATGAATAAGATACACTAGGATCTCTGGTAAGAAATTTTAGAAATATAGAAGGTTTGGGTTTAAAAATGAACCAAATAGTTTATAAAATCTGTGTATCTGTCTCTGTCTTTGCTAGCAAAACAGCAAACAGGCTTGGCCTGCTTCACTGAACCAAACCATGATTCTTTGCAAGCCCTTTGTTCCAAGCAAATCTCTCGGTCATGCATGCATTCCATTCCCAGGATCTGAATCAATGTAAATTTTCACAGGTGTGAGACCCACAATTTCCTAAGCAATAAAATGTATCTAACAAGAAAGGCCATTTGGGCAGTGACAGACTTCAATCCGGAAGGCAAACTAACTCCTGAGATACAAGAAATCACACACCGCACTTCCATCTCAGAGATAACATCAAAGAACAGTTTATCTCCCATGTTGGGAACACCAGGAAAAAACAATGACACTGTACTGATCCTGTAAAATGTAACTTTTGTTGTGTGAGATGCAAGGAAACAATCTCCTGTAAAACTTCAAAATGTTAATTTACAACTGTAATTTAATTATTGAGGGACCTCTTTGATCATTTGGTATAAATGCTAGTCAGTCTCAACAGACCTTCGCTGGCTCTTGAAGGATTAGGAGAGGTTTTTACTCTCCGGAGACTTTGGGAGTCAGCCCGGACGGCCTTTCGTTCTTCTGCATGCTTTGGGTGGGATGATACTTTGCTTGCATGTTCATTTTCTGTGTATTCACTATCAGCATTTAGGAAATAGGAGTGTACTGTGTTGGCAGTTAGTATAGCGTCTCGCTGGCCACCTTGCCAGGTAAACCTTTGAATGTTTTTCTTTTAATAAATATAAGTTTTATTTAAAGAAGAGACCTTTGTTGAGTGTCTCTGCCAGCGTTTAGTGGTTTCCAAGCTTACACCTTTGCCTTTGGTAAGGAGGCTACACTCAGGGGACACACGAACCAAAGGGGAGCGTGGGTGGCATGGGTAAGCGCATTCACAAGACACGTGCAGCCACACATTTTCTCACGACAGGGTCTTTATTGTATATTTAAGTATATGATTTAAACGAATATATGGAGACATAGTAGCATATTAGAATTGTGTGTTTCCTTTGAACATGGTGTTTTTTTACGTTTACTCAGCCTCCAGGTGGGGCCCGGAGAGCTCCCAGAAGCACAACTACTCTCCTGACTACAGAGATCAGTTCCCCTGGGGAAAATGGCTACTTTCTATAATGAACTCTGTGGCTGTGTATCCCACTGAGGTCCCTCCCTTCCCCAGGCTTCACCCTCGCCAGGCTCCAACCCTAAAACCTCCAGGAATTTCCCAACTTGGAGTTGGCAACCCCATCCAGTCCTGGGCCTACTCATTTATGGTGGTGGTGGAAAGTGCTGCCAAGTTGCAGCCGGCCCTGCTGGGGTTTTCAAGGCAAGGTGTTCAGAGGTGGTTTGCCATTGCCTGCCTCTGTGCTGTGACCCTGGACTTCCTTGGAGGTCTCCCATCCAGATACTAACCAAGGCCAACACCTGCTTAACTTCCGAGATCTGACAAGATTGTGCTCGCCTGGGGCTATCCAGGTCAGAGACTGCGCATCTGTACCATGTGCTTATTTGAAGTTATTTGGATATTATGTGTTTAACATTTTCGATATACACAACAGACCAGTCCTCATTTTATTATATGCACCTTACTTATTCCCTCTCCCCTTCTCTCCTTTTATGCCTGTCCCATTCTTAACAACAGTCATAGAGGGTCTTTTACATGTGGCATTGTTAGCCAAATAGGCCCTTAGCTTGGCGTGCCAACACCCAATGTTGAACACCACCAGTGAGATTCCAGGAGCAAACAAAACTTTATTGCAATAAAGGGGACCTTGGCAGCAAAATCCCAAGGGCTCTGTTAGTAAGGCATCAACATGAGCCTTTTATACTCTTTGCTTGTCTTAAAGGTAAAGGTAAAGATTCCCTTGCTCGAAAGCCAGTCAAGTCCGACTCTAGGGTTGCGTTGCTCATCTCCGTTTCAAAGCTGAAGAGCCAGCGCTGTCCGAAGACGTTTCCGTGGTCATGTGGCCGGCATGACTAAACACCAAGGTGCACGGAACGCTGTTACCTTCCCACTGAAGTGGTACCTATTTTTCTACTTGCAATGTCTTGCTTTCAAACTGCTAGGTTGGCAGGAGCTGGAACTAGAGACGGGAGCTCACTCCGTCATGTGGCACCTGGGTCTCGAACTGCTGAACTACTGACCTTCCACAGCCTGCAGTTCAGCATCTTAACCACTTGAGCCATCGCAGCTCCTTGCTTGTTGCTGGTCTTACCATCCATATATATGTACATGCATACCAAATGCTGGCTCTGCTCACAGTCTTGATCCACCCTATCGTGCTTCCAGATGGGTTCTTTGCTTTTAACAGTTTTAAAAGGTCCAGAACTGGTCCAGAGATTGGGGGTGGTGGTGTTATGTTGGTGGTGTTACAGATGCTAGCCAATAAAGGCCTGCGTCAGTTAGCTTTCCCCTAACGTAGAGTTGGATCGAACCAGTTCGTCTGCTGGCTTGACCACCCAAAAAGGCTATGTTGGGGATCATTGGATCTGCGTGCACAAAAGCCATACGGGATGGGGACATAGGATGGAGGAGAACGAGGCAAGGAGGTGACAAAAAGACGGTGGGATCCAATTCGATAGAAAAGTGCAGAAATTGGATTTTCAGAGCTCACGCCAAAACCCTAACATAGCACCAAGGGTTCTTTCGAACTACTTAACCGCACGCAAAGCACATCTTCATTCTGAGCTGCCCACATTGACAGTAACGGCTCCAAATACACAGCCAGCACGAAATAATTCCCATCTATCACTCCTTTTAGGGAAAAATTACCAGTAGCAGAGACGTTTGCAGGTGCACGAGATGAGAAAACAGCATTCACAAACTGTTTGTTTTCACAATCCCAGCAATACCGCTTTAAAGCCCCTACTGGCCCAGGAGAGGTTGGCTGTTTGCATTTTAAACGGTCCTCTTTTGCACGACAACATTAATAGAATCTGTGTCTGTTTGTGGCAGCCTGCGGAGCTTCTAACGCAAGCGCCTGCTTTATCTCTGGGCTTATCTGTCGCGGGAGAACTCTTATCACTGCTCAGACTTGCATTCTATTAATGGATTTGTTTTAATTACATAGCACGGGGGGGGGGGACAGCAGACACAAGTCAACGGAACAAGTGTATGACGATGACACTCAACAAAGAAGTATCCTGCCTGGCCACTAGGCTTGCGCCCTTTTGTGTCTCTCAGGTACAGCTCTGGTTCCCATCTCCAGACTTGGAAATTCCTGGAGATTTGGGGGCAGAGGCGGAGTTTGCGAACAATATGTCTGGGTTTTGTTCAGATTAGTGCTCAGACTTTTCTGACTGTTACCCATCTAGAATCTTTTTACCCAGTCATTCCTCCTAGGAACTCAGGAGTGGCATGTGTGGTTACATAAGAACATAAGAGACGCCAATGTTGGATCAGGCCAAAGGCCCATCCAGTCCAACACTCTGTGTCACACAGGGGCCAAAAATACCAGGTGCCATCAGGAGGTCCAGCAGTGGGGTCAGGACATTAGAAGCCCTCCCACTGTTGCCCCCCCCCCACAAAGCACCAAGAATACAGAGCATCACCTGCCCCAGAGCCCCTATCGATACCTTGTGGCTCATAGCCACTGATGGACCTCTGCTCCATATGCTTATCTAATTCCCTCTTGAAGCCGTCCAAGCTTGTAGGCGCAACCACCTCCTGTGGCAGTGAACTCCATGTGTTAATCACTCTTTGGGTGAAGAAGTACTTCCTTTTATCCGTTCTAACCCAACCGCTCAGCAATTTCATGGAGTGCCCACGAGTTCTTGTCTTGTGAGAAAGGGAGAAAAGTACCTCTTTCTCTACCTGCTCTATCCCAGGCATGATCTTATAAACCTCGATCCTGTCACCCCTCAGTCATCGTTTCTTCGCTGTGTCCTGCTCAATGTGGGGGTGAGCAGGCACAGGCAGTGAGGATGCATCATCTTGGAGCTCAGCCACGCCAATGTTTTAAGTATATTTGTATTTTGAGTAAAATATATATATATAGTTAAATTGGATTTGCCTGTGTCCTTCATAAAGTTTATATCGTTGGTAGCTGGCATTACATTTTATGGCACAAGGGGCATGGCCAGACATAGTGACGTCTTGTATCAGAAGAGTGTATCGTCAGAGACATAATATCCAAATCAGCAGAGGCATAGCATCCAGACTGCAAGGTGGGATAGTCCTCCTGCACATGACATTGGTCAGGCCGGACCTGGGGTCTTGTGTGCAGTTCTGGGGGCCTCACTTCAAAAACGATGTGGACAGAATGGAGCGGGTGCAGAGGAGAGTGACGAGGGTGATCGGGGGCCTGGAGACCGGGCCCTGTGTGAGGAAAGGCTGAGGGACTTGGGAAGGTTCAGTCTGGAGAAGAGCAGGTTGAGGGGGGAAAGGATGGCTCTCTTGAAGTCTTTGAAAGACTGCCACTTAGAGGAGGGCAGGGAGCTGTTCCTGTTGGCAGCAGGGGATAGAACTCACAATCATGGGTTTAAATTAAGTGTGGGAAGGTACCAGCTGGATCTTAGGAAAAACGTTTTTAGCAGAGGTCATTTCGGGGGGGATCGCGGGGGATCGCAGTTCCCCCGGGTGAGGTACGGGGGGGTGGGGCACATGACGAAGCCCCGCCCCCTGCTTCTGGACGCCCAGCTTCCGGCCCTCATTCAACCAGGAGGAGGCAGTAGAAGAGGGAGGGTAAGTTGCTTCCTCCCTGCCTCTCCCCACCCCTGCCTGCCTGGGGCCAGGGAGGGCCTTCGCAGGGCTTCCTTGCACTCCCGCCAGCCTTGCAGGTCCACCGCCGGGCCCCTCATGGGGCTCGGCAGTGGAGCTGCAAGGCCGGAGGCGGCCGGGACCATTGGGGGCCGGGTGTGTGGCCTTAGGACACACTTCCGGTGATGTCAGGGTGTGTGGCCTTATGACACACTTCCGGTGATGTCAGGGGGTGTGGCTATAGACTGTCTCCCAGGAATCGTTGGTACTATCCCGCCATCTTTTGGGGGGTTGGGAGTCCTGGTTTCACCGAGCACTTCATGTGATTGAGGATGGGTTTTTAAATTGTATAATATGCTTTTAAAATGTATATATTTTGGTAATTTTGTATTGTTGTTTTATGTTGCAAGTTTTATCTTGCCTGTAAGCCGCCCTGAGCCCTACGGGGGAGGGCGGGGTATAAATTTAAATAATAAATAAATAAATAAATAAATATGCTAATGAGTTATGCTAATGAGTTCCCCTAGCTCTTTTTCTACGAAACGACCCCTGGTTTTCAGGCTGCGATCACACACACTAAACAATTCACTTTCAATGCACTTTCCAACCGGGTTTTGCCAGTTCACACAGTAAAACATCCGGTTGGAAAGTGCATTGAAAGTGGATTGAAAGTGGATTATTTAGTGTGTGTGATCGTAGCCTTACAGTCAGAGTTGTGCAACAGTGGAATCGGCTGCCTTGGGAGGTGGTGAGCTCCCCCTCGCTGGCCGTCTTTAAGCAGCGGCTGGGTAAACACTTGTCAGGGATACTCTAGGCTGATCCTGCATTAAGCAGGGGGTTGGACTAGATGGCCTGCATGGCCCCTTCCAACTCTGTGATTCTAGGATTCTATGACATTTATGTCAGATCTGGCTCTTGTTACAAATGAGTTCGACCCATCTGCTCTAGGGCCTGCGAGAGACAGAGTGTATCCATGAATGTAAGTCTAAGTGTAAAGAGGCGTCTTTTCCACGCCAAACAGACAGTTGGCTTTCCTCTGAGCGGCTAGACTACTTGCAAACATTCCGTTGCTGACAGCTTCTTCCTTCCCATCACTGGAATGACCAGGAGGATTCCGTGGCACCACAGCGGCTCGGCTAATCACTTCCAGACTCCTTTGCCTCTGCAAAAGCTTGCAGAAAAGCGCATCGCAATATAGATGTCTCGTCCTCAAAGTGGGAGAGCTGGCAGGTCCGAGAATGGCGTTCTAAGTGAATTTGTCTGAGATCTTTTTTCAAGCTGACGAGCCTCGGAAGACTAATCGCGGAGATGCAAGGGAGAGGAGACGCCTTTAGACCGAGAGGCAAAGGCCTCTTTGGAAGCCTGATGACTCATCTTGGAATTAGCATGGGACCCTGGCAGCCGTCCAAAGAGAAGAGTAGCCAAATGTTACACTTCCTCGTTTTATCGAGGGACTGAAATCTGCTGAGATGGCATTAGAAGCTAATTATTCTTGGGTTTCCAAATCAGTTCTCATTGCCACACCTAAATGGGAGAGTTTCCTCTCGGCTGACTTCTGGGGCCAAAGCTAAAGACGGGAGGGAGGCGCCAGAATGCTGTTGACGCCTACGGTTGCCAACTCCAAGTTTGGAAATTCCTGGAGATTTGGAACTGAGTCTGGAGGAGGACAGAGTTGGGGGAAGGGAGGGACCTCAGCAGAGTATAATACCACGGAGTCCACCCTCCAAAGCAGGCCCTTTCTCCAGGGGGAACTGATCTCTGTCACCTGTAGATCAGTTTTAGTTCCGGGTTCCCAGCCCCAGGGATGTCCGACTTTCCTCAACGAGGACCAGGGCTTTTTTGGCCCCGGCCCCTACCTGGTGGAATGAGCTCCCATTAGAAATCAGGCCCCTGTGAGACCTCTTACAATTCCATAGGGCATACAAGACAGAGCTCTTCCGCCAGGCCTTTAGTTGAAGCAGCGGGCGCCCACCTTCTGGCTGGCCTCCCCTCCAGTGACCTCAGATCCGAATGGCCACCTGGGAGCCAACTGCTTCTTCCTGAGATTTGTTGAGGCACCGGGTTTTTCTTAATATTAATTGTTGTTTTAGATAGATTTTTAGATATTTTAACTGTCAATTTGTTTATACTGTGAATTTTATGATGGCACCTACCCTGAGCCTACTTGTGGGGAGTCCGGGATACAAGAAGAAGGAGAGAAAAAGAGATTGGATTTATACCCTGCCCTTCACTCGGAGTCTCAGAGCAGCTTGCAAACTCCTTTCCCTTCCCCTCCCCACAATGGACAGCCTGTGAGGTGGGTGGGGCTGAGAGAGCTTGGACAGAAACTGCTCTTTTTCAAGGACAGCTCTTGTCAGAACTGTGGCTTGCCCAAGGTCATCCAGCCAGGTGCAAGTGGAGGAGTGGGGAATCAAACCCGGTTCTCCCAGATTAGAGTCCTCCGCACTTAACCACTTCACCAAACTGGCTACAAATCAAATGAACTGAATAAAATAAATAAGGTGCAAACCCCAAAAGTCAAAATCTGGTCAGCATTAGGAAATCCATTTCACAAAGTGCTTCCATTGCTTTTCCATGGGGGAAACACATTTCTGATTCTCACTCCCCCGCCCCCCATCTAACTGGGATGAAATCATGTGGAATTTCACCCCTCGCTGCAGGTACCCTTTTCCCAAATTGCAGGTAGATAAAAGGAAATATTCTGACTCGGCAGGTAATTAAAAATTCTCATTTGCTCAGCAGGCACGGGGAGGCATGAGTTGTTCTACGAGTGGAATAGATCTCGGGTTCTTTTTGAAATCGGTGCCTGTGCCGAGTATAAATTAAACTCATTTCTTCTTATTATTATTTAATCAGTGTGATTTTTTTGGTGGGGGTTTCACTCGATGCAAGACTTACCTTGATTCATGCCAACGTGGGGGAATTTAAGGAGGAGAGAAAGCTAATCCTATCTTGGATGTTTAAATAACCACCACAGGCTTGGTTCCTATGATCTTTGCCCCCCGCCCCCCAGCCAGCTGAAATGGAGGTGAGTAGCTCAGGAAATGTCTGAGATAAATGAGTGAAATACCCAGGTTTTGATTGGCAGGGGAACTTGAAACTATAGATCTCTGTCTGCTCTTTCTGGTGGTGGTACATTTCTTATTTCTGCTTGGGATTGATGGAATATGATCAGTACCAGAGGTCATTTCGTAGAAAAAGAGGTGCAGGAGCTCATTAGCATAACTCATTAGCATAAAATTTGCATATGCCACGCCCCGCCCCCCCTGGCATCACCGGAAGTGTGTCAGAAGGCAACACCCACCGCTCAGGCTCCACTGGACTGTTTTGGATTGCTAGCTATTGGGGATCTGTCCTCACAGAGGAGGGAGAGCTTTTGCCTGAATAAAACCTGGTCTTAAAGGTGCCACTGGACTGTTTTGGACTGGGGGGCCGGCAGGAGCTCTGCAACTTACCTGGCTGCTTCTTGCTCTGACTGAGGGCTGCTGGGAGCAGGGGGTGGGGCTTGTTGCATGTGCCCGCCCCCTGGGCTCTTTACTGCCGGAGCTCCGCTCCTGTGCGCTCCTGCAGGAAATGACCCCTGAGTACAGTGTTCCTTCTAAGCTGAGTTAGTGTGAGCTAGCTCACAGTTCTTTACCCTCCAGCTCACACATTTTTGTCTTCGCTCAGGAAGGATGGCTCCAGAGCAAACTAATTTATGCCGTCACCAAATCACTCGCTCACAGCTTTGATGTCAGTCATGCACGAAGTAGAATCTTTGCTCACAAGAGACCGCACAGCTTAGAGGGAGCATTGGACCAGTGTCATCCTGTTGCCAACTCTGGTTTGGGGAATTCCTGGAGATCTGGGGGTGGAAAAGAGTTTCCAGCCACCAGGTGGGGTCCGGAGATCTCCCAGTATTACTGTTGATCTCCAGCCAACAGTTCCTGTGGGGGGAAATGGCTTCTTTGGAGGGCGAACCCAGCTGAGGTCCCTCCCCTCCACAAACCCTGCCTTTCCCAGGGTTCACACCCACCCCAAAATCCACGTATTTCCCGACCCAGAACCGGTAACCCTAGGGGGCAGCATGGGATGAGCAGGGTTTGCTGGAGGAAGAGACCTCAACAGAGTATGATGCCAATAGAGTCCACCCTCCGAAGCAGCCATTTTCTCCAGGGGACACTGATCTCTGTAGTGTGGGAAAGCAGCTGTATTTCTGGGAGATCTCCAGGTCCCACCTGGAGGCTGGCAACCCTAATCAAGGAAGGGGGACCTCATCGGGGTATGGTAACTTGAGCTTTGGCCATCTGGATAAAATTCCTCACTTGGGTAAGATGGGCAAGCCTGTGTGAGCCCATGTTTTCCAGCCGGGACTACGGTTAACGTAAGAACATAAGAGAAGCCAATGTTGGATCAGGCCAATGGCCCATCCCGTCCAACACTCTGTATCACACAGTGGCCAAAACATACCAGGTGCCCTCAGGAGGTCCAGCAGTGGAGCCAGGACACGAGAAGCCCTCCCACTGTTGCCCCCCCCCCAAGCACCAAGAAGACAGAGCATCCCTTGCCCCAGCCTGAGAGTCCCTATCTGTACCTTGTGGCTAAGAGCCACTGGTGGACTTCTGCTCCATATGCTTATCTAATTCCCTCTTGAAGCTGTCCATGCTTGTAGCCGCCGCCACTTCCTGTGGCCGTGAATTCCATGTTAATCACTCTTCCTTATTTCTAGGTAAGGAGGGGATTAATACTTTCCCTAGGCCCTTTACTTGACGTAGAATAGCATGG
>NW_015161521.1:0-6856 GCF_001447785.1 Gekko japonicus
ACACTGTGGTGAGGGAAACATTGGTGTTTTAATTAAGAGATGCAGTATTGGGATGGAGCTCCCCCCCCCATGGGCAGTGTTCCCTCTAAGCTGAATTAGTGTGCGCTAGCTCACAGTTTTTTAGTCTTCCACTCACAGATTTCTGTCTTTGATCTGGAAGGATGGCTCCAGAGCAAACTAACTTATGCAGTCACCAAATCACTTGCTCACAACTCTAATGCCGGTAGCTCACAAAGAAGAATTTTTCCTCACAGGACTCCACAGCTTAGAGGGAGCATTCCTATGTGAGCATCAGAGGACTGCACGAAACTGTTTCATCTGGAGTCAGACATTTTTTCCATCACATGCAGATTGACCTGCTACCTAAAATCCTTGAGGTCAAGGTGCTGGGACTTGGATTTGGGGCCTACTTCATGCAGAATCTCTGTCCCTTCAGGATGCTGTGCAGCCTTCATGAAATCAGATCCTGCTGTACCTCAGTCTTCAGGGACATTCACAGAAATTCTATTCATTCTGGTTTAATGTTAAAAGTCTCATTTGGATTCTTTTCTATCATGTCTATCCTTTCTTGCAGCACAGCATTATACCATGGGGAGGGGCCCATGGAACATGGTTGCTCCCCCTCCCATGGGCAGCCAGACACTCCATGGGGGGTAGGGCTCCCTGCTCCTGGCAAGTATCACTCTGCGTAGGGCTCCCCTTGTGGCTGATCCAGAAATTACAGCTTGTCCAGAACGCAATGGTGCAAGTACTCGTGGGTACCTCAATGACTGCACATATTCAACCTGTGCTTCACCAGCTGCACTGGTTCAAAGTAGAGTGCTGGATCCGCTTCAAGGTTTTGGTTTTGACCTTCAAGGTCCTTAACGGTCTCGGACCAATGTACTTGTGGGACCGCCTCTCCAAGTATGCCCCCCGAAGTACTTTATGCTCGGGAGAGAAAAACTTACTGGTGATCCCAGGCCCAAAAGACATCCGGCTGTCCTCAACTAGAGCAAGGGCTTTTTCAAACCTTGCCCCAGCCTGGTATAACTCTTACCTAGTAACATCCGTGCCCTGCAGGACCTCGCTCAGTTCTGCAGGGCATGTAAAACAGATGTCCCAACAGGTCTACCATTGAGGAGAGCAACGGTTCCTGCCTTGGCCTCCGCCCTGGCCTTTACCAACCCCAGTCTGTGATCCACCCTATGGTGGGAGCCAAACTATACATACACCATGGGTTATTTGGAGGATGTATACTGTTATACCTGTTTTAGTTATTTATTATTTTCTATTATCAGGGGTAGTTTCGTAGAAAAAGAGCTAGGGGAACTCATTAGCATAACTCATTAGCATATGCCACACCCTCTGACATCAGGGGCCCGGTGGCGGACCTGCAAGGCCGGCGGGGGGGGGAGGAAGCCCCACCAAGGCCATCCCTGGCCCCAGGCAGGCAGGGGTGGGGAGAGGCGGGGTGGAAGCAACTTACCCTCCCTCTTCTCCTGCCTCCTCCTGGCTGAATGAGGGCTAGAAGCGGGGTGGCCAGAAGCAAGGGGTGGGGCTTTGTCATGTGCCCCGCCCCCTCGAACCTAACCCAGGAGAATTGTGATCCCCCGCGATCCCCCCCCGAAATGACCTCTGTCTATCATTTTTAACTTGTTTATATCTGAATATGATGTACACCACCCTGAGCTCTTCAGGGGAGGGCAGTTCATAAATTTTAACAACAGCAGCAGCAGCAACAGCAACAACAACAACAGCAGCAACAACAGCAACAACAGCAGCAACAACAGCAGCAACAGCAGCAACAGCAGCAGCAACAGCAGCAGCAGCTACAGCAACAACAACAGCAGCAACAACAGCAGCAACAGCAAGAACAGCAGCAACAACAGCAACAGCAACAACAGCAACAAGAACAAAAGCAACAACAGCAACAATAACAGCAACAACAACAGCAAAAACAATAATAATAGCACATCCCTTGGTAGCATTTGTGATTAAGCCAGTCCTGGGGTAGGAATCTGTAATCCCTGATCTTGGCTAACCTTCATTGGACCCTGATGGCAGCTGTTGGACTTACCTCCTGAGGATCTTATCTGTATGATGCCACATGTGTCTGTATCAGAAGGACAATCCAGCAAAAGTCCCGCACAGCTATGGCTCATGCCAAAACAATTCTCACACGAAAAAGACTCTCCTAAGAGCAGAGAAAAGTAGAAGCAATAACTGGATTGGTCTTTTGGGGACATCTTTTCATGTCCAAGCTTACAACCTGAGGTGCAGTTCATGCCTAGACATAGAGCATGTGGGACAGAAGCCCTTTCTGGGGGGAGTTATGGGACACCTCCAATACAGGTAGTGTTGCCAACCTCCAGGTGGATGCACACCAAAGAGAGAGATCACGGGATGGAAGCTGAGAAGAAGCAAACAACCGTGATGTATTATGCCAAAAAAGTCTCCAAGGAATAGTAATTTCTTTTCCCAATATTCAGTTGACTGGAAGCAATTCAAACGCCATCAACAACAACGAACCATGCATATAATATCTTGTTTCAAATAACTTTGTCAAAGTGGGTAGCATTGAAATATCTATATAATATTAATCCATTTGGCAAACACTCCATTCATATCCCATACTAGCACTCATAAGTTCCATCAGTGTGGAGAAAATGGCTGCTTCGAAGGGGGGGACTCTCTGGCATTGTACCGTGCTGAGGAGAAAATGGCTGCTTCAAAGGGTGGACTCTCTGGCATTGTACCGTGCTGACGCCCTTCCCCTTCCCCTCCCCCAACCCCGCCCTCTTCCGGATCCACCCCCCAAAGTCCCCAGGTATTTTCCAAGCCAGACCTGGCCACCCTAACTACAGGGCCCTTCAGTACAGAGAGGGGATTCTTCAGTTGAGAATTAAAAAAGGAGAGACTGGAACAGGTGGTATTGGCAGAACTAGGAAAACACACCAGCCCCACCCGTGCAGTTGCAGTCTATAAAATTTACTGCAAAATCACGATTGCTTGTAGCATTGACTGACTGCAAGCCTTCCAGTAGTAGGGAGGATATATCTAAGTTATAGGTGCTGGAGAAGCACAAGAAGACTCGAGGGAGAAAGCATTTTATAAGCTCCAAACTGTAGAAAAGGTAAATCACAACTTCTTTACAATCGGACTGAACATACCCTGTACTGGTCAAAATGGCCCAAGTCCCTCTCCAAAAGGGGTTCCTCTTCAGGAAAGGTGTTTGCGGGCACCTCGGGGCCCATAGATGCCATTTTGGGGGCCCTTGATCTACACAGTTGTGTGAACCGGGAGTTTCACTCTCAGTTCTTCTGCCAAGGTCCATCAGGGTTCAAGGCCTCAGGTTGGCAAAAGGCAACTCATTTTGCTTTATCAAAATTCAAAAGCACTTTGTGCTTTGAAGGCTCACCTCTTCAGTCTCCGGTTCTACTCTGGGCAAAGGGAGCGAGACACCCATTAACGACGACGCTCCACACTTCACCTTTCAGAAAGCTCCGCAGAGTTTATTGAAGATGATTGCAAGATACACCCCAGCAGGTAATATCAAAACATATCAGCGTTCGCAAAGTTTCATGCTCCTTGGCCCGGCACAACTTAAAAAGTAAATTAGCCTAGGTCTAAAGGAAAACATCTGATATTAGTCTGCTGGCCCCTCAAGGCCAAGTAGCTAATTATTATTTGCAGCTGTGGCACTCTTAAAGAAAAAAACTCCAAGATCTTCACCTAAACAGTTCAGGGGCTGAAGCTGAAACCACTTGGGGTCTCTATTTCAAGTGAATCATCTAAAGGTAAAAACAGACGCACGTGCTGCTTCCATACAACAGTCCATCATGAAAGTAATGGCTGCCAATCAGTTTGAATCAGCAGGGCCTTTGCACATGTGCCGTTTTGGTAGAACCTGATGCAGACCAGTTTGTCAGGGATGCTCAGCTTTTCACCATGAGCCAAAGAAATCAAGTAATCTGTGTCCCGCTGCTGGGACTCCGGGCACCCCCACACCGCCTGCAGGATCCCCAATGTCACCCACAGACCCCTCCCTTTAGTCCTCTGCTGCTTACCTGTGGCCCCGGGGGCCCCCCAAGAATGAGCAGCCAAAGACGACCGGCTTGGCTGGGAAGATGCTGCCGCCGGCCCACGCGCTCTCCCCAGGCGGCGGCAGGAATGGAGCCAACATGAGTTGGGCCCAACATGAGCTGGGCCCAATAGCCCGAACGGAGCCACCCAACAGTGCCCGGCCTCAACCCAGAAGGCGTAGCAGCCCCTCCTGAGGGCTGACAGTCTCGATTATGTAGGGGGGCGGGGCTAAGAGGCAGGGAGGGAGGAGGAAGCGCAGGGAACACTGGGAAAGTGAGGAGAAGGAATAAAAGCAGGGCAGTGACGGGGCCAGGGATGATGACCTGGACTGGATAAGGCTACCCCCCCCAGAGATCATTGGAAAGCCAGCCAGCCAGAAGGAGCGGGTCGGCATGGGTGGTGAAGCAACCCCCCTCCCCCGTTCAGGTGTCTGAGGCCCCTGCTGCCCTGGGTGATGGGACTCCAAGGTGGCGGAGAGGGTGGAGTTGGAGGAATCCAGTAGCAGCGGGGGAGGAGTCATCAGGATCTTGTGATGATCTGCTCACATCCCATCGCCACCTTCAAATAAGTTTGTGCATCTCACTTGTTCATGAGGAAATTGGCAGTATACAACATAAATGCATAGCTTAAAGTGATGAACATTTTGGTACTATTAATTATTTTTTAGCTAAATAGCAACGATGGTAAAAAGATAAGAGTATACAGAAACTTAAGCAAACTTATAGAAATTATTTAAACATGGTAATAGAGTTATAAGAAAATATACTGATCTCTTTGTATGTTTTATGTGTGTAAGTGGATGTTTGTTATGTGGTATGTTTTTGTTTTTTTGTTTTTTAATCATTTTATTTTCAGTTTTCAACAACATACATTTATATCTTATTTTCTAACAGTTAGGGGTTAACATTACAAAGTTTCTGCATACCAATTTATGGCTTTTTGCCATTTCTGTTTAAATTTTTCATCTGATTTTCCCGCTAAAAACATATTCAACTTATCCATTTCAATTACTTCAAAAAGTATGCTAATCAAGTCTTCCTTACTCGGTATTCTATCTGTCTTCCAGTTCTTTGCAACAAGTATTCTTGACATTGTAATTACATATAAAATAATACATATTTCATTATATTTAATTCCTTCAGGTATGATATTTAATAGGAAAATTTCCAGTGTAATCGGTAGGTCTATCCCTGTAATATCTTTTATCAACTGCTTAGTGCTTTTCCAGAATCTTTGTATTTTCTCACACTTCCACCATATATGGAAGCACGTTCCTATGTTATTCCTACACCTCCAGCAGTTCCCGGAAACATTAGTATAACATTTTTGAAATTTATCTGGCGTCCAATGTTATGTAGTATGTTTGTTTGTTGGTGTATAATATGAAAAATAATAAAAGTGTACCTTATGGGTACTTAAAAAAAAGAAGAAAGAAATTAGCAGTATCCCTAGTTTGGACCCTGCCCCCCAACCGCTTCCAAAAGTCACCCATTGCAAACTCCTTAAAATCCTCACCTGTAGATATGAAGGAGGCCAAGAGGCAGATGGTAAGAAAGATCTGCATCCTTCCAGAGGTTCTCTTTAGCTGGGACGAAAGCCGGTCTGGAACTCTTGAATGCAGCAAAGTCTCTGCTTCTGTATGGTATAAATGTGGCTTTCTCCAGACCAGGAAACCTCTTCCCGGAAAGATAGGTGAGGCACCTGCAAAGCCTCCGCCTCTGATTTAGCTGCCAATGTTGTACAGAAGGACACAAATATCTCCCGGAAGGAGGAGGAGGAGGAGGCAGCATCAAATCAATTCTTCCATTCTCTGCCCTGCCCCCCCAAAGTCAAAAGAGGTCTAAATGATGTTTTATTGACTTAGAATAATGTTGAGCAAATCTAGACAAAGTCCAAATTCCATTAAGCTCCGGGAAAACGTATGAAAAATTTGTACGTACTTGGTTTCCAGGACTCGACTTCATGACAGAACACAATGTGCTCCCCTCTAGGACGAGTTATCACACATGGCTTCACTTTTGATACCGCTCTGACCTTCGCCCTGCTGCCGGGACTCCTCTTGTTTAGAATAGTAGACCACCAAATTTGTTGTAGTTTAAACCTGACAGCATTAAACGGGATTTATAGTTCAAAAGTCGTTCTTATATATGGGAACAGGTCTGATACTAAAATAGTTTGTTATTATGTTATATTTGTTGATGTTTGATGACAACTTTGTTGGGGGTTAACTGGCTGGTTTGTAATGTTGGATTCTCAGAACGTTTGGTATACTGTTATGCAGATATTGTACAGGTTATATGTTATATTTGATTTTAATAAACATTTTAAAAAGGAAAGGAAAAAAAGGTTTGGATGCCTCTGACAGAGTGTTATCCTGGAAAAGGAGATACACTTTCAACCTAGCCATAACTCCAGCTGAATGAGACTATGGATACTCCTTTGAACAACAGTCTAGGTTCTATAGTTCCCCTCTCAAGTTCTGGAGACAATCTGAAAGCTGCTGGCACCTTCATGGGTGGCTTAGCCATTAACACCACCAAGAAAAGTCCCATCGAGCCAATGGGTTGGTGTGCTGCCCTCTGAACAGAGCTCACCCCAGCCCCAAGTAGGGTTGCCAAGTAGTTTTCGCCCCGCGGCGGGGGGCTCCCGGACGGCGTCTGTTGGTGCCGCATGCACGGCGCCGCATGCACGTCAGCCGGAGGTGACGTGATGATGCCGGGCACGCTGGGGGCGGGGCCACAGCCATCTGAGGGGGAAACATAGAATTTCCCCCTCAGATGTCTGTGGCCCC
>NW_015161521.1:9497-23258 GCF_001447785.1 Gekko japonicus
ACCTACGGCAGGGGCTACGGACGGCACTAGGCCTCTCGTTGGGCGCAAAGGCCTAAGCTGAGGCTTGACCTTGGCGATGGCAGGGTTCTTGATGGTAGGTAGGTTGCGGTACGGTGAGCACCAGCCAACACCCATATTTGGGTTTAAAGGGGTCTAGTGAGTACAGCCTTTGTGCCTAGCGGCACGGGGCGGGGAAAGCAGACTGCCTGAGGGAACACCCTGTTTGGTCCTCTCTTTGAACCTAGCGGCTCGGGAGTTGGGGCTATGGGGTCGTCCTGTAATGGCTAACCGGCCGGGTGGGAGCCGTCGGTGATGGCTCCTAGCCTGGGGTTGGGTGGCTCGCCCTATGCAAAGTCAAGGAAGGGGTCGGTGACCCCCGGGCCTTGATCATACCGCTGAACTGTTTGCCCTTGCCGTTGGTTACAGTAAGATGTCATTTAATAAAGTGGCCCAATAGTTAAATCCAACACTCGTGTCTGTCTTTTATTTCTCTTGGGTGGCAATTCAGATTCATATATATATTCCCTGCCTGAGTAATAAAACCTTTATTCTGTTTGTGAAAGTCAGTTTTGCCTCATGTGCCATTCCATGAGGGTATTTTAGAACAGGACGGCTCCTGTATCCCCTGTGCAAGGTCATAAGCCTAAACTAGTATCTGTGACAGAGCGGGACAGTTAAAGCTTATAAAATAAAGAAGAAATACATGCTACTGAAGGGTGGCTCAGTCACTGAAGGGAACTAAAAATATTTTTGCAGAGAAAATCTGCCTGAGGGTGGGGAAGCATCAGGGGTCTGTCATAGCCAATGTTCGCTCTAAGGTGTGGAGTCTTGTGAGCAAAAAATCTACTTTGTGAGCTACTGGCATTAAAGTTGTGAGCGAGCAGTTTGGCTGCTGCATTAGTTAGTTTGCTCTGGAGCCCTCCTTCCTGGGCTAAGACAAAAACATGTGAGCCGGAGACTAAAGAACTGAGCCAACTCACACTAACTCAGCTTAGAGGCATCACATTGCTATTGCTCTTCCTCCCTTCCCCAAGTCCTGTTTTCCCCGGGCTCCACCTCCAAATCATCAGGAATTTACCAAGCCAGAGTTGACAGCCCTAGCTATGAGCACATTAGCTATCTGCATGAGCAGCCCTCAACATCTTTACTTTTCCTTCTCTGGGTGCCTGTCTCGAGGGCAACATTTGCAAGCGCTCCGGGGACAATGTGTAAAGGCACATTGTGCTTCTACCAAACGTAATCGCATAGTCCACTCGCAGGGCTCTTTTTGTAGAAAAAGCCCAGCAGAAACTCATTAGCATAATAGGCCACACCCAACAGCAGGAACTCATTAGCCTATTGGGCCACACCCCTGCCAGCACAGCTCATTACCACACTAGGCCGGACCCCCATGTTACCAGAACTGTGGTTATCCAGCCACACCCACCTCTTGCTTGTTATTCTGTTTACCTTGTTTGTTGTCCAAACCCAGGGCTTTTTTTATAGCAGGAACTCCTTTGCATGTTAGGCCACACACCCCTAATGTAGCCAATCCTAATGAGTTTCTGCTGTTGGGTGTGGCCTATTATGCTAATGAGTTCCTGCTGGGTGTGGCCAACTTGGGAGCCAGCTGGAACTCCGTTCCTGTGCGTTCCTGCCCAAAAATAGCCCTGGTCCACTGAAGGTTTTAGAGCCGACATGAGAATATCCACTTTCATTCTAAGAAGTGTTTCTAAAACTTACAGCTGCAAAGACATGCTTCAGTTTGCATGGGAGCAGTGACACCCCACAAGCCCAAAGGACGGTAGAATAACAGGCCTTGGATGAGATGGGGGTGGGGGACTCCAATGCTCTGCAGTGTTTCTTTCCCATCATAGCAAAACAAGGATATGTTATGCCAAGTCATGACACCAAACAGTCAGTAATGCAAAATCTTATAAATTATGTAAATCCAGACAGCTTTAGAGAATCGAGGACAGTAAAAGTGTTCTTTCCACTTACTTGAGAACATCCTGTATTAGGGATCTGCTCTGATTAGACGTTTTCATTGAGGAGCTGAGTGCTTCCGATTGCTTGCTTCCCAGAATTTTGTCAGTTATCCATATCTGTAGATTATCCAACAGTATTTTGCACACAACCAACAACCCCACATGATCCCTATCATGCTTTAATTCAGAAAGGCAATTCTGATGTTCTTAAGAGCTGCATTCATTCACTGGTGGGTTCAACTCATAATGTGCTTGACAGTTGCAAACAGGGGATCCAGTCTTCTGGTAAATTGCTTGGATGCATCAGAATGGATTTAGACACATTCATCACTATGACTTTTATTCATACAGTGAGACTTTCTTTCTATTGACACCACACCCCTCCTTATCTTTTACTGCATACAGCTTCAGTGGGAAGGTAACAGCGTTCCTTCCATGCACCTCGGCGTTTAGTCATGCTGGCCACATGACCATGGAAACATCTTCCGTCAGTGCTGGCTCTACAACTTGGAAACAGAGATGAGCACCACCCCCTAGAGTCGGATTCGACTGGATTTCAAGCAAGGGAAACCTTTACTTCTACTTTATTTCTTAAAAGGACACTGTTCTTGACTCTGACTCATTTTGGGGCATGGCTAGCCACTGTTTTGCCCCCCCTTTACCCTGGTTCAAGGGGAACAGAAGCTTGACTGTTCCATGGTCTGAGGGTAAGTGTTGAATGGGTTGGGGGGCCAACCTCCAGATAGGGCCTGAAGATCTCATAGAATTTCAATTGATCTCCAGATTACAGAGGTCAGTTCACCTGGAGAACATGACTGTTTTGGAAAGTGGACTTCATGGCATTATACCCCATTGAGGTCCCTCCTCTCTCCAAGCCCTGCCCTCCCCAGGATCCACCCCCAAATCTCCAGGAATTTCCCATCATGCAGTGAATGGGGTGTGTCTGTCTGTAGCAAAATTCATGACATAACTAATTCAGTCAATAAAAATATGTGTCCTCTAAGCCCGTAACCAGTGAGAAGCTCATGACTGAACTCCAGAGTTCCTTCTGGTACTCCATTTGGAATAGATTTCCACTTTGATAGCAAGTATGGGTTGAGTGCTGGAGCAAAACCAGAGAAAACTTGGTTCAGATCTCCACGCATCCATGATACTGGCTGAACAGTCTTGGGCCAGTCACTGTTTCTCAGCCTAACTTACCTTACAGGGTTGTTGGAGGAGAGAAGAACAACGTTTGTGTCCTTGATCTCCTTGAAGGTAGGGCAGGATAGAACCATAATAGTTATTCAGTTATTGACTAGATGCTCAGATGGCAGGTCCTAGCCTAGAGGTCACAAGTTCAGACGTCCAATGCAGATTTTATTGGCCTTTCCACTCGCCTATCCTCAGTGGGTCTCCCTGGACCCCCAGAATGGGGTGAATACTCACTCAGAGGTGAAGCAAAGTAAGGCCACAACCACCTTGGGCCATATTGATAGGTTTTAATTACACCATTAATCAAGAATACCAAAAAGATACGTGAAAGATAATATCAGATACCTACTTCATCTGCGGGACCACCTCTCCCCATATGTCCCCAAAAGAGCTTTATGATCATCTGAACATCATCTTCTGGCAATCCCCGGGCCAAAATACATCTGCCTAACCTCAAGCAAGGCCAGAGCCTTTTCATCTCTGGCCCCAGGATGGTGGAACATGCTCCCACTTGAGATCAGGGCTCTTTGGGATTTATTACAATTCCACAGGGCCTGCAAAACAGAGTTGTTCCATCAGGCCTTTGGTTGAGATAGCAGATGTTCAATTATATCAGCCTCCCCTGCTCAAACCTGCCTGTGCTGAGAATTGTGGCATTCCTATGTTCCTGGTGGTGATTCGGCCCACCTGTTCAAATTATTCCCCCCAGCACTTGCACAGTTTGCACTTTGGGCATATCAAATTTTCTGGGTTGCAATCATGTTTTAAATGTTTTAGAATTTATATAAAGATAATTACCAAAAAGCCTGGATGAGTATTACTGAAGATCTGCAAAGATGGGAAAAACTGAAAAGTTATTGGTTGGGTAGAATTTCTGCTGTTAAAATGAATATATTACCAAAACTGACTTTCTTGTTTCAAAAGTTACCAATCCACATAGATGAAAAGATTTTTAAAAGATGGCAAAAAAAAAAAGGTTCATATGCCCATTTCGCCACTGACATCTCCAATCGATGCGTATTGCGATAGCAGTACAAGAAAGATAAATGATCATATGACTTATGAATATATGATGAGACAAAGGAAACATTAAATCTTGGCAAGAGATTTACGCAGGAAAGAATATTTTGTGGCTGTTAATATTATCAAATAGTATCTAAATATAAAAAACAAACAGCAAAAGAAGGAAGTCGGTTAAGAGAGAAAACGGCTTGTGAACAATTAATTAATGGAGATTTAGAACATTTATTATTTATCTCACCTTCAGGCTGGCAGTCCTTGTCCCCATGACCTCTTCTAGCCCCGGGATCCATACAAAGGCTGTTTGGAAAAGGGCCTCTGCAGGCTGGTACCTGGAGTGGTGGTCTTCTCATGGATTGTGGCAAATATTTTTGTGACAAGTGTTTTATTAATACATGCAATGTTGGATATCTTCTATATTTTGTATGTGTGTATGTAAAGTGTCATCAAGTCGCAGCTGATTTGTACTGATCCCCATAGGGTTTTCAAGCAAGTCAGAAGCAGATAGGGTTGCCAGCTCCCCCCGTGGAGACAGGGGGGGCACCACCAGGCCCCAACCCCCCAGGCACCAATCAGCTGGTCAGTGGGGGGACTTAACAGGAAAAGGAAGAAGTCCCAGGTGATATCGCTGGTGGCATAGTGATGTCACTTCCAAGCACGCACAGGAAGTGACATCATCCCACAGGTGACTCCAGGTGACACTCTGATGTTTAGGCAAGAACTCTATGGTAGAAGCCATTTTTACCATGAAGTTTTTGCTCAAATACCAGCAAATCTCCAAGATGTCACAACTTGATGATGTCACTTCCTATGAGCACTGGAAAGGACATCTTCACATCACCTGGGCCTTCTTCTCTCTCCTGATAAATTCCCCCATCCCCCACCAGTTGCCAGGAGGAAACTGGCAACCCTAGAATCAGAGGTGGTTTGCCATTGCCTTCCACTGCAAAGTCTTCCTTGGTGGTCTCCTGCCAAATTATCAACTCTGCTTAACTTCCAAGATCTGATGAGACTGGGCAATACTATACCATTCCACAAACCTGTATATTTTATATCGACTTTTTATTCAAAGGTACATTATTTTAAATTAATAGTAATAATCTGTATTACATTTTGAGAAACAATATGTACAGTTCGGAGCTGTTATTGTGAAGTGGTGCCATTTAAGATAGCAAAATGTAATTTATATGGGGGTGCTTTGGGGATACAGCTAGGTTCAGCTTAATATTTATTGTCTCCGATTTAGAACTATTGCCTTTTTTCTGAAAGCGTCCTTGCTAAAACGAACACATTGAAATAAATAGCCATTTGGATTTTTCAGAGCCTTTAATAAATTGCATTCTGGGATTCTTCCCCTCCCCTTTAACATGGCAGTTGAATGCATTTAAAGTGATATAGTGCAAGGTAAGCAGCAGAGGCAGCACCCAATAGGTCCCCGGTATGCTGATACATGACAGCAACAGTGGCCCAGCCTGGGCACCGCTGACCACCCTCCCACTGGGTATTGAAGCATCTGAAACATGCAGCTCCCACAGACCCACTTCACCCAGTACCTACCACTGCTATCAACTGGTGAGTGCCACCAGGCCCGACTTTCTTCAGTCACCGATTGGATGCATTGCCCAAATGCCCGCCCCCTTCCTATGCGCACACTGGTCCTGCCAGAAGCCATGATGGGATAGAGGAAGTTAATCTTTTGTCCTGTGGACAGGGAGAGCTTTATAAAATCTATGGCCAGTTGCCAACCTAAGAGCCACAAGTGATTGGCCGGGAGAAACCGCTGGAGGAGCACCTCAGCCTTAGGAAATCAGTCCAGTGTCTTGGCAAGCAAGAGCCCAACAAGAGCTTGGAGGAAGAGTCCAAACAATCCTGGAACGATACCAGCAGTCCCAGAGGCTAGTGTGCAATTGATGGTTACAATATTATGGATCCCGTCAAAGAAGGAATGCTCTTGCGTATTGTTACAGTATGCATTGTTTGCACATCCTTTCATGATAAACGGCACATTTCTTTCACCTGCCGAGAGAATTGCGAGAGACACCAGTCAGGATTAGAATTGCAGTGCAGTGTCCAGTGGTTACTGACCTGGGTTGAGGCATTATAGATCCATTTTGATTCCAAGTTAGCCATAAACAGGTTCCTCACACTCGGGGCAGAAGAGCTTCCCATCGCCACCCCTTTTACTTGCAAGTAAAACTCATCTCGGAAGCGAAAATAACTCTTTTCAAAAATTAAATCCTCCAGATCTAAAAGAAAATGAGTCGGGGGTGGGGGATGGTTGAGCCTCGTGGTTCCGATTCTAATTGTATGTTCATTCTAGCCTCATCATGGGGACTGTTTGTGTAAATTTTGATGATTTCAAGTTTTTGGTACTGGAAATCTTAGTAGTAAACAGATATAATAGAACAGATGTTCAAAAGAGACTATCTCAACGAGAAGCTTTTTGGATACACAGACAAAACGTGTCATCCTTATGGTCTTAATCATTTGACTTTCTTAATCACTTTCATGCAGGTTGCTTATATATGATGTTTGTTGTTTTTAGTTTTTAGTTATGTGACTTTAAGACATTCCTTTGGTACTAATTAATTTAGGTACTCTAAAGACCCACACTAACTATAGCTCACGGAAGCTGCACTTAGAATACTCGATGCTGAATAAGACGGTCCATTTATAGACTCTCAGTATGCCTTGCATAACTTAATTTTTTCAGTATGAAGAATACTGGTGAGTGCTTTTTTGCCTGAATACGTCTCATTTTGTATTACATAATTGGTATATATGGAATACTGATGGCTATTGTTTTGTTATTATAGACTGATAAATATACTCAGACTAGTCTATGAAGTCTTAAGAAAACATGATTGCAGGTAGTTATATAATTTTGTAAAAATCATAGTAGAACATAGTAGAACATGCTTATAAAATCTTATAAAACTTGAAACCTTAAAATCTTAAAATGGTTTAAATATTTAAATATCATACACCTGTAACCATCTATGTCTAATTTTTGCATTCTTTGGTAATATTTAATGGAATGATATTTTTGTAGTATTGGTTATTCTCTGAAGAAGATCCATGAAATGAACATATTATCCGGAAACTTCGTTAGAAGACTCTACTCAATTTTGGTCCTTTATTTCAAATGTTTATATTTGATTCTATTTTATGCTTATCTCCTTGAATATGTGGTATAATGTCTTTGAATATGTGATGTATCACTACTAGACACTTCGGATGTATCATAATTAGGCACTTTGAATGGTTTCCTTCCCTTTGTGTGACTATTGCTTATTAGAATATATTTTTCAGCATATTAGTGTTTTTTGCACTGCCTTTCTCTTGCCTCTCCTATAGTCCTAGCAGTCATGGTTCTCTCTTTGTTTTTTTAATACTACACACAATGCCATATGGTAATTTATTTATTTTTACTGACGATCTGGGGGAAAGGGTTGTGGCTCAGTGGTAGAGCATCTGCTTTGTGTGGAGAAGGTCCCAGGTTTGATCCCGAGCTTTTCCAGTTGAAAAAAAATCAGGTTGTAGATGAGGTGAAAGCAGAGGTCATTTCAGGGGGAATGCGGGGGATCGCAGTTCCCCCGGGTGAGGTACGGGGGGCAGGGCACATGATGAAGCCCCGCCCCCTGCTTCTGGCCGCCCCGCTTCCGGCCCTCATTCAGCCAGGAGGAGGCAGGAGAAGACGGAGGGTAAGTTGCTTCCTCCCTGCCTCTCCCCACCCCTGCCTGCCTGGGGCCAGGGAGGGCCTTCGCGGGGCTTCCTTGCACTCCCGCCGGCCTTGCAGGTCCACCGCCGGGCCCCTCATGGGGCTCGGCATTGGAGCTGCAAGGCCGGCGGCGGCCGGGGCCGTTTGCGGCGGGGTGTGTGGCCTTATGACACACTTCTGGTGATGTCAGGGAGTGTGGCATATGCTAATGAGTTATGCTAATGAGTTCCCCTAGCTCTTTTTCTATGAAATGACCCCTGGGTGAAAGACCTCTGCCTCAGACCCTGGACAGCTGCTGTCAGTTAGAGCAGAGAAGACTGAGCTCGATAGACCAACAGCCTGACTCAGTAGGAAGCAGTTTTATGTGTTCTGTTTCTGAGCATGAAAATAAGTGACTGGTTGCCCAGGAAATAGATTCAATCTCGTTCAAGTTAAAAAAAGCAGGAAGAAGAGAAGAGTCGGGGAAGGCTTGGCTGTTTTTAGATATTCCCTGTTTAGGAGGTGGGGGAGTAGATGAGGAGGCTACGCCATATCCCAATAGAATGGGACAATATTGGTGGGCGACCTTAAAAATAAAGACCAGGATGCGCATGCATGAACAGAGATAAATTACCAAAAGTTATACTCCCGGATTTCTCGAGGCAATACAACTGGTCTCCTGTACATTTGACGATCTCCTCCTCACATGCAAGGCTGTGCGTGGCGTAGCAAGCTGGACATGTTTTCCCATTGGACGTGGTGTTCAAGGGTGGCACTGCATGAAAGAGGAGAGGGTGAGATTTGTACCAAAACAGTCCAGGCAAGGTGATTGGGGCAGTTGCCATCTGGCCTCTTTGCCCCGGTGGGAGTGGTGGAGTGACATCGCCCAACACTACAATATCGCTTTTAGTTCTGCATGAAAGTGATGCCATGATGCTCTAGGAAAGCTGCAATCTCTATGGTAGGAAATCATAGAGGTCTGAGGAATGCCTAGATCATTGTGACATCACTTCCAGGTGCAACGAGAAGTGATTTTATGGTGGACTGCAATGTTGCTTCCCGCCCACACCCCGTTTTTTTGCTCCTGCTGGGAACAAAGCATAACAGCAGGGGCTGGGAGCCAGAGCTGAACTTAGCTTGCCATAGTAGACAATCTGATAAGCCTAAATGGGGGGGGGGGAATCACATGGCTCAGACACAAACGACTCCTTCACTCAGTGGTTCTCTCAGCTCCTCCCATTCTACAGAGTAGCTTAAAACTTTGGGATGTATTTTTTATGAGCCCATTTAATTTACTAGGACACATTTCTTCATTACGGCAGTCATCTGCTCTACCCGCAGCACCCTCATGTCTTGCTGCACGAAGAATCCATGCTTGCAAGGACAGGGAGGGGAAGCAATGCTCTGTCTGCATTGCTTGATGTGGTGGCATTGTCATAATGCCTTTGAAAAAATATGATTTTGAATACGGAACCTTGGGGTTGGAGTTTGAGGACGAAACTGATGGTTGCATGTATTCAAGACTTTGTACATGAATGGGTACAATTGCACAGAATGGGTTTGTGCAACATGAACCGTTGTGATTGGCTGGAACTATGAAGCCTCTGGATTGGCCAGGCCTGGTATAACCACTAAAAACCTGGACTTCTCTCTTAGCCTGTTTGGCGGTGCTTTCTACTTGCTGAAGTCACTGATGGTAGGGACACTGAAGGAGAAGGTCCAGATTAAGTTGTGGCCAACCACCACCACCACTGTGGTCCAGTCCTGACAGACAGGCAGAAGCAGAAGAGAAACATGAAGAGGAAGAAAAGGAAGGGGAAGAAGAGGAAGAGGAGGAGGGAAAAGAGGAGGAGGAGATTGGATTTATACCCCACCCCTCACTACCCAAAGGAATCTCAGAGTGGCTTCCAATCTCCTTTCTCTTCCCCTCCCCACAACGGACACCTTGTGAGGTAGGTGGGGCTGAGAGAGCTCTCCTGAGAACTGCCCTTGAAAGAACAGCTCTGAAAGAACTTATGACTGACCCAAGGTCACACCAGCAGCTGCATATGGAGGAGAGGGGAATCAAACCTGGTTCTCCCCGATTAGAGTCCACCACTCTTAACCACTACACCAAATGGGCTTTATTCCTTTGAGTGAAGTTATGAGACCCAGCGAACATCTGCACAGCAGCAGGAGAATGGTTTTTGACATGGAATTCTTCTGTTATTGTCTAATTACTTGTAATGTATTCAGAAGCTGCCATGAATACGTTAAGATGTAATGTGAAACATCTCATAAGGAAGCAATGTTAAGCTTCGTCTTGAACAGGGATTGAAGTCCAAGACTAATGCGACCAATCAGGTTCAAATGTATATAAGCGGGAAAGACTCTGATTGGTCCCTTATGCGCTCAACCTGATAGGTTGACAATTGTATAGTAGGTGTGACTACATTAGCCCGGAATGTTTAAATACCCAGCAGCTGCAATGGAAAAGCTGTTCAGGCTATGAGGAGTTGTACCGTGTTAGAGAAGTTGATCGTTGAGCTGAATAAACCTGAGTTTTTGCTGAAATCACTCTCTGACTAATTTGTTAAGTGCGGACTTAACATTACTAAACTGATGTATCAATAATAAACTACCCAGCATCGAACTGGATCCTTTGGAAATGAAGGATACAGAAGTTATCTGACGGGATTGTGGGGGGTTACCAGAGAGTCAGAGGTGAATGGAAGGGAAGGAAAGAGGGATGCGGCAGCAGCGTACATGTGGGAGAGATCTTCTGGCAGTCGTCGCCCGTGCAACAGGTAAGATGGGTCCATGCTTCTCCGGCTTTGCCTACATTAACAGAAGTGAAGGGCTGGTCGCAGGAGTTTGACCGGACGCACGTTTTCACGATGTTCCTCGACTGCAGAGCTGAAAGGATTTTGCAAAAGACAGAACATTTAAATAAACAAGACGGGCTCAAGGGAGGCGCATCTGATTAAAAAAACACTGTACTGAAGCTGCCTTATCTTGAGTCAGCCCTTTGATTCCAGAGAGTGATTAAAATGTAGAATTTGTGGCCAGAGGATGTAGTGATGGCCACAGGGGTAAACTGCCTTAAAAGGGGATTCGATAGATTCATGGAGAAGTCTATCAATGACTACTAGCCGTGGTGACTGAGGGGAACCTCCACATTCAGGGGCACTGAACATCTGAATCCCAAGGCCAGGAGAAAACATCAGGGGAAGGACTTGGCCTCTATGCCCTGTTGTTGGCCCTCCAGAGGAACTGGTTGGCCTCTGTGTGAGATAGGATGCTGGACTAGATGGACTGCTGGTCTGATCCAGCAGGGCTCTTCTTATTTCCTTATGGAGGCCTCAGCCTCTCTGCCCTGTTGTTGGCCTTCCAGAGGAACTGATCGGCCACTGTGTGAGACAAGAGGCTGGACTAGATGGACCGCTGGTCTGATCCAGCAGGGCTCTTCTTATTTCCTTATGGAGGCATTGGCCTCTCTGCCCTGTTGCTGGCCCTCTAGAGGAACTGGTTGGCCACTGTGTGAGACAGGATGCTGGACGAGATGGACCACTGGTCTGATCCAGAAGGGCTCTTCTTATGTTCTTATCCCTTGCAACCAGCATTGCTTGATATAGCAAACGGTCGTGGTAACTTTCCACATCACAGGGACCAGTCTATCTTAGATAAGGACAACAGCAAAGGAAAAACACAACAAAGCCATCAGGCTGTGGGCAGTACTAGCCAATGGTCAGCTGAGGCAGCTGATCTGGGTCCTGCACTTTGGGTAGTCCAACTGGCCATGTCTCCACCCACCAAAGAAGGGGGGAAAGAAGAAGAGTGTGTTCCTGTTGCCTCTTGTCCCTGCCCCATCTGGGGATCGTGCAACTGGCTTACAGTGGCAGTAGCAGCTCTTGCCCATCTTTCACAGGGCAAACACCACCTTTGCTTGGCCCCAGTATGTAGAAGCCAGCAGTGGGGTGTCAGTGGTTCCAGAAGCCCAGAACTGCTAAGACCATCTCTTTATCGGGCAGCTATTTCTCCGCAAGCCCCCAAACACTTGCTGAGAAACTGTCTGAACCTGCCATTGATTTAAATGCCATCAGTGATGGTGCCACTGCTGAAAAGGCCCTGTCTGATATAGCTACACAGTTCAGATGGCAAGGGGATAACCATCCGAGCCATGGAGACTGATCTAAGGGGGAGATAGTGTTCACGGGAGAAAAGTGAATGAGCGCAATGGGATAGTTCTCATCAGGGGTTGTTTTGTAGAAGAAGAGCTAGGGGAACTCATTAGCATAACTCATTAGCATATGCCACACCCCCTGACATCACTGGAAGTGTGTCATGAGGCCACACCTCCTGACATCACTGTAAGTGTGTCATAAGGCCACACACCCCGCCCCCAACGGTCCCGGCCGCCGCTGCCAGCCTTGCAGCTCCACTGCCGAGCCCCATGAGGGGCCCGGCGGTGGACCTGCAAGGCTGGCAGGAGTGCAAGGAAGCCCCGCGAAGGCCCTCCCTGGCCCCAGGCAGGCAGGGGTGGGGAGAGGCAGGGAGGAAGCAACTTACCCTCCCTCTTCTCCTGCCTCCTCCTGGCTGAATGGGGGCCGGAAGCGGGGCGGCCGGAAGCAGGGGGCGGGGCTTCATCATGTGCCCCGCCCCGTACCTCACCCGGGGGAACTGCGATCCCCCGCAATCCCCCCCGAAATGACCTCTGGTTCTCACAACTGGAAACCCCAGGGAAATGAAAACACAGCAGAGTGTCCGGTTAAGCGGGATTCCTCCCCTGTAGTGCAGCAACCAGGGATGAGTAGACCAGGCTTTCCCATGGAACAGGAAAACTGAGATGTCATTGGTCTCACATTGACCAAGCCTGCCAACATTTGGTCTTTGGGACTCACCTCTTGTGCCCTCTAGCAGAATGATGCCACACTTGTCTTCTCCAGGCGGGCAAAACTCTAAGGACCCAGTGCAAGTATCTCCAGTGCCCCCACAAATCTCACAGGTCAGAGACAGCCCTAAAAAGGGAGACAAAGAAGAGCTAGTCTTTTTTCTTTCCTTCAAAAAAGCGTAATATGTTAAGAATTTCTTAAAGGTTTCCAGCATAAAAAGGGGAGGTGCCGTTTTGAAGAAAGGGCTCCCGTCGCATTGTTTTCGTGTTGCGACACATGAGGGCTCTTTCCCCAAGGTTCCCAGTGCTCAGGGGGACAGAGATGTGAAAGGCAAAGTTTTATTCAAGGCATAAGCTTTTGTGTGGACGCGCACTTCTTCAGAGATGTTAACAGAGATGGAGCATTATAGTAGGGTCTCAGCTAATTACTCACAGCATTCTACAGTTCAGAAGGGTTCACCTGCCCATCAGTCTCTGCTTTTGATATACTTATTTCTTTCCCTATATTTCCACCCGGAATTAAACCCAAACAAAATGGTGACCCTATAAACTAAGCTTGTTATTCCAGTTTAGTCCTTGCGTCTGCTAAGCACCTTTATTCTGCCGTATGCTAATTTGCCGCTCACCCTCTACCTAGATTTATGGATCGGTCACTTTCATTTCAGTGGCCCCTTCTGCATCCAGCATCCGCTCCGCTGTCTTACCAAACCCACGCTGGAACAGAAACCCCCCTCTACATTACACGCCACTTTCACTTTCTTTGATTGTTGGATGATATGGTGTCCTCCATACTGCATGCCGCTTTCACTGTGTTTGATCTCTGGTTTTATGGTGGGTGTCTGCATAGATTTATGGCCATTTTATGACTATTCAGGGGTGAATCTGCAGTCAGTACAGCATTGGCCTGGGGAGGAGGAAGAAGAAGAAGAAGAAGAAGAAGAAGAAGAAGAAGAAGAAGAAGAAGAAGAAGAAGAAGAAGAAGAAGAAGAAGAAGAAGAAGAAGAAGAAGA
>NW_015161521.1:23303-61893 GCF_001447785.1 Gekko japonicus
GGAGGAGGAGGAAGAGGAGGAAGAGGAGGAAGAGGAGGAAGAGGAAGAAGAGGAGGAGGAAGAAGAAGAAGAGGAGGAGGAGGAAGAAGAAGAGGAGGAGGAGGAGGAGGAAGAGGAGGAGGAGGAGGAAGAAGAAGAGGAGGAGGAGGAGGAAGAAGAAGAGGAGGAGGAGGAGGAAGAAGAAGAGAAGGAGGAGGAGGAAGAAGAGGAGGAGGAGGAAGAAGAGGAGGAGGAGGAGGAGGAGGAGATTGGATTTATACCCAGCCCTTCACTACCCAAAGGTGTCTCAGAGCGGCTTACAATCTCCTCCCCCTTCCCCTCCCCACAACAGACACCCTGTGAGGTAGGTGGGACTGAGAGAGCTCTTGACAGAAACTGCTCTTTTTCAAGAACAGCTCTTATCAGAACTACGGCTTGCCCAAGGTCATCCAGCCAGGTGCAAGTGGAGGAGTGGGGAATCAAACCCTGTTCTTCCTGATTAGAGTCCATGCACTTAACCACTACACCAAACTGTGGTTTTGGGACACCTCTTTTTCTGTTCCAGTGTGGGTCTGGTAAAACCACGGAGCGAATGCTAAATGCAGAATGGGCCAATATATCTGAAGAAGTGTGCATGCACATGAAGGCTTACCTTGAATAAAACTTGGTGGGTCATAAAGGTGCCACGGGACTCAAACTTTTTTCTGCTGCTTCAGACTAACATGGCTACCCATCCGAATCTAGAAATATGAAACTATAGGATCAACCAATTGGGGTAGGGGATTAAAAAATAACCCCCAGAATACAAACCTCCCTCCGATTCCTCACTGGATCGTCCATAGATCAGGTTTTGATCAGAGGAGCTGTCCAAGGTGAACAAGAAGAAATTCTTGAGTGGGAAGTCCACCCTAAAAGGATTTCACAATTATCCTAGAAAAGAGCCAATTCCGTGAGGTGTGTCAGCTTCAAGCCCACAGGACGAGAAGGAAAGAAAAATCGGACATTTATGTTCTCTGCAGATACCAGAGAAATGAGAAAGAACTGATTCTTGAGGATGTGTGACATTTTATAGATCATCGGAACAAAAGTAACCCCCAGAGTCCAAACCTCTCTCTGATTGCTCGTCAGATTTTCAAGAACCCAAAACACAACATATCCCAAAGTTTGAGTCCAGTGGCACCTTTAAGACCAGCAAAGTTGTATTCAATGTTTGAACTTGAATACAGCTTAGTTGGTCTTAAAGGTGCCACTGGACTCAAACTTTGCTCTACCGCTTCAGACCAATAGCGTTCATCCCACCATAATATCTGTGCTGCTGACTTGCCAGCGACTTGAAAAAGAACAGAGGAGGAATTGGGGAGGAATTGTGCAAAGGGATTTTTGCAGGCTGGTTGAACCTATCTAGACCCTGTGGCAGTGATCATAGCTAGCATTCTAAAAAGTGGGTTTGCCTCCGTGGAAACACAAGCAGAGGGACCCTGCTGCATTCTATTGTCATTGTTATGGATCAGCAAGGCCCAGGAAAATGTGCATTCCTCTATGATATTAACCATAAAATCCCCATGCTATGCTCAAAGGAACTGACCCAATCAAATGGGTGGAGAGCAACTGCCCTGTCAGGAAAGAAGAAGAATGGATACAAAAAACTTTGTTTATGGCTGAGATGGACAAAATTACGAAAAAATTGAATAACAAAGAAGATCAGGAATTCTATGAGGAATGGAGAGACTTTAAAATTTACCTAGAGAAGAACTGGGATGTAAAGCACAATCTATTATATTTAGAACAATATTGAAACTAGAATATGATGTTATCTTAAGGTGTACTGGAGTGACGAGGGGGGAAGCATTGCGGGAAGCCACGGGGAGGGGGAGAGTAAAGTGGGGATATTGGGGGTAAAAATTGAAACATTAATGGAACTGATGACATGTCAATATTTTCATGAAAAAATAAAATTGTGTTCTAGAAAAAAAAAAGGAAAGAAGAAGAAGAAGAAGAGATTGGATTTAGACCCCGCCCCCCCAATGGTGTCTCAGAGTGGCTTACAAACTCCTTTCCCTTCCCCTCCCCACAACAGACACCCTGTGAGGTAAAAGAAGAAGAAGAGATTGGATTTATACCCCGCCCTTCACTACCCAAAGGAGTCTCAGAGCGGCTTACAAACTCCTTTCCCTTCCCCTCCCCACAACAGACACCCTGTGAGGTAGGTGGGGCTGAGAGAGCTCTGACAGAAACTGCTCTTTTTTCAAGAACAGCTGTGCCAGAACTACGGCTTGCCCAAGGTCATCCAGCAGCTGCAAGTGGAGGAGTGGGGAATCAAACCCGGTTCTCCCAGATTAGAGTCCGCACACTTAACCACGACACCAAACTGGCTCTTCAGGAGGGATTACTTTTTACATGCCTGAGGTCCTAAAACCCTATGGGTTTGTCAAAGATTGGTTTGTGGGACGTGGGCAACTCAACCCCCAAGCCCTTCCCAGGTGGGGAGGAAGGAGTGAAATGTGCAGCTCACTCAGTATATGCACATGGACACGGGCAAATGGAGGTGAATTTTGCTAAACTCCCAGGTTTCTTGGGTCCATTTCTCTGACAGTAATGCCAAGGTAACTGAGGGATTTAGTGAGTATACATTTTGTCTTGAATTTTCCTACTTATACTCTGTTCTGTGAGACTCCCGTGTTTTTACTTGGAAAAAGTGTGCCTTGCACATGAAAGCTCAAATCTTGAATAAAACTTTGCAGGTCTTAAAGGTGCCACTGGACTCTAAATTTGTTCTACTGCTTCAGACCAACAGGGGCCTCAGTCACATGGAGCATTAGGCACGCTAGAGAGACGGAAGATAGGTGGATTTTCCGGGCGCGATCTCACCGCCACATCTGGGAAGCGTAGAGCTCCCGTGGCGCACCCGAGGCCACCCGCCGAAGATACGGGGTAAAAAACTAGTACCTCAGAGGTTCTAGTTTCCGGAAACCGCGGGGCAAGGGCGGGCGTCTGATTGCGTTTCCGGTGGTAGTTCCAGCGCCCGCCCATGTCCCCTCGCAAAAAGGGGTTTTTTTCCAAGTCTCCACGGATGCGCACAAACACCCAACGGAGCATGCGCACATTTCAGTTTTTTTTTTAAAAAAACACAACCCCGGTTGCTGTGCCGCTCCGCTTCTTTGCCACGTTGTGTGATTGGCACCTCCCCCCTAACCACGGGAGCTCGACGGGACCTCAACCCGACGCCTGATCGCGCAGTCGCACGTTAGTTTGCTCCGGGGCAAACAGCCACGCCTCACCCCACATTTTCCTGCCCATGTGGCCGAGGCCAAAGTAACTTTCTTCCAGGGCAGTATAAGGGGAAGTACAGGAAGGGTTGCCAACTCCGGGTTTGGAAATACCTGGAGATTTGGAGGGTTGAGCCTGAGGAGGGTGGGGTTTGGGGAAGGGAGGGACTTCAATGGGGTATAATGCCGTAGTGTCTACCTTCCAAGGCGGCCGTTTTCTCCAGGTGAAGTGATCCCTGTCACCTGGAGATCAGCTGTAGTCCCAGGAAATCTCCAGCCACTACCTGGAGGTTGGCAACACTAAGGACAGTGGAAAGTGCAACCCTGCTCAGAGTGTGTTGAAGGGGCTGTGGCTCAGTGGCAGAGCATCTGCTTAGTATGCAGAAGGTCCAAGGCTCAATCCCCAGCATCTCCAGTGAAAAGATCTGATCGTAGGTGATGTGAAGGACCCTCTGCCTGAGACCTTGGAGAGCGGCTGCCAAGTCTGAGTAGACAATGCTGGCTTTGATGGACCCGGGGTCTGATTCAGGGCAAGGCAGCTTCATGTGTTCATATTGAACCCTGTGTTTGTGCCCCGTTAATTCCAATAGGATTCAAACACACTCCATTCTCCCTGGATTAGGAAAGGTTAAAGCGCTTAGGGCTCTTTAGCTTGGAGAAAAGACGACTGAGGGGTGACATGATCGAGGTTTATAAGATTATGCATGGGAAAGAGCAGGTAGAGAAAGAGGTACTTTTCTCCCTTTCTCACAATACAAGAACTCGTGGGCACTCCATGAAACTGCAGAGTGGTCGGGTTAGAACGGATAAAAGGAAGTACTTCTTCACCCAAAGAGTGATTAACACATGGAATTCACTGCCACGGGAGGTGGTGGGTGCTACAAGCATGGACGGCTTCAAAAGGGAATTGGATAAGCATATGGAGCAGAGGTCCATCGGTGGCTATTAGCCACAAGGTATAGCTAGGGGCTCTGGGGCAAGTGATGCTCTGTCTTCTTGGTGCTTGGGGGGGGGGTCAACAGTGGGAGGGCTTCTAATGTCCTGGCCCCACCGGTGGACCTCCTGATGGCACTGGTATTTCTGGCCACTGTGTGACACAGAGTGTTGGACTGGATGGGCCTTTGGCCTGATCCAACATTGGCGTCTCTTATGTTCTTATGTAACCTGGATGTTGCTCTTCTAGTGTGTCTGGGACATTCAGCAGTTAATAAACCTCTCTTTTTCTTGTAAAAGATCTCAGACTGAGGTTAAACTCTCCCCCAGGCACCTGGCCATTCCTCCATGCATAGATACCAAACACTTATCCAAGCTGGAGGGATTATCTGGGGCTGAGGGAAGGGAGATTATGTAAGGATGCAGATTCTGGGTTATGAACTTCCTGGAGGTTTGGGGGTGGAGCCAGGGAAGGCAGAGTTTGGGGGGAGGAGGGAGCTCAGTGGAACTGTGATGTTGTTTGGTCCATCCTTTGAAGTAGGCCTTTTTGCAGGAAGCAGAAAGCAGGGGTTTAACTTGCTCCAAGCAATTAAAACCCCTGCTTTCCGCTCCCCACTGCTTTTCCCAGGGAGTACTGATCCCAGTGAAACTGATCTCTGTAGCCTGGACCTGAGCTGTAATTCCAGGCGGTTTCCAGGCCCCACCCTACAAACAAAATGAATCTGTAAGCACTCACACCAGAGAAAGGCCACTTTCAATGAGTCTGGCCATGAGAGGAGCTTATGGGGCTCTTGATTATCTGACTGGTGGCAGCCTACCGGAAGAATAGAAAGGAGGGTGGCTAGGGTTCCCTGCATTTTTGTGGTTCGGTTTGTGATTCACGGCCGAACCACAAACCAAACCATGAACTGATAGGCCGGTTCAAGAACTGAACTGCTTCGTATCAGTTTGTGAGCTATTTAAAGTTTAAGCCCCTGCTATCTACTCCCTGGGAAAAGCAGTGGGGAGCAGAAAGCAGGGGTTTTAATGGCTTGGAGCAAGTTAAACCCCTGCTTTCTGCTTCCTGCAAAAAGCAACCAGGAGCAGAAAGCAGGGGTTTCAATGGCTCTGAGCCATTTCACCTCCAGCTTTCTGCTGACTGTGGCTTTTGGTGGCAAGCAAAAAGTAGGAGGTGAAATGGCTGGGAGGCATTTCACCCACAGCTTTCTGCTGGTGATGGCTTTTTGTGGTGAGCAGAAAGTAGGGAATGAAATGCCTTCCAGCCACTTCACCCCCTGCTTTTTGCTCACTGCCAAAAAAACGCACCAGCAGAAAGCTGGGGGTGAAAAGGCTGAGCCATTAAAACCTCTGCTTTCTGCTTCCTCAAGGTTTTCACAGGGAGCAGAAAGCAGGGGGTGAAGTGGCTCAGAGCCCTTTAAACCCCTGCTTTCTGCTCTTCACAACTGTCATGAACTGCATCAAAATTCATGGAAGTTCACGGTGGCTCTTCTGTTCACAAACATCCCTTCACAATCCACGGACTGGCTAAATTTGTGACAAACTTCAGTTCATGTGCTAGTTCATACCCATCCCTATTCCCTACAAGTGGCTTCAAGCACTCCCACATGCACACTGACATCCCAGCCTCTCACAACCTGGAAGCCCAGGAGGGGAGGAGCAAAGGAGCAGTGAGATCAGGACAGACACATCTAATGGAGCAACCAGCTTTTCTGGAGATGCATTTCTCTCACTGGAGTCAACAAGGCTGGACTTTGGAACTTGAGTAGGATTGCCAGGGAATGCCTGCCAGCTGGTTGAAAGGTTTTTCAGGAGGCACAATCCACAGAGACAAGTTAAAAAGAAAAATAAGGCCTTGCCTACTTACAGAAAGTGCTGACCATAGAGTTTCTGGTGATTCCTAGAGCTACCTGGAAGTGACAAGGGTAGTTCTAGGAACTGCCAGAAACTCAATGGTCAGAAGTATAGGAGGTTTTCTTTTTTCTTTTTAATTGTTCTCCCCAGGAAAATCCTCCTCCTCCTGTTTGGCCCCAGTTTCCACCCACTAATCAGCTGAGCATCGGCGGCCAAGTCACCCAGTTATCTGGAGGTCGCCTTCTATAATCAGGCAAATGGGAACCCAAGGCTTGAGGGTTCAGAAGGCCTTTTGTTGTTGTTGTTGTTGTTGTTGTTCACTCGCACAGTCGAGTCCGACTCTTCGCGACCCCGTGGACCAGATCATGCCAGGCCTTCCTGTCTTCCGCCGTCCTCTGAAGTGTGCTCAATTTCATGATTGTTGCATCTATGACACTGTCTAACCATCTCATCCTTTGCCGTCCCCGTCTTCTTTGACCTTCAATCTTTCCCAGCATCAGGGTCTTCCCCAGTGAGTGCTCCCTTCTCATTGGGTGGCCAAAGTCTTTGAGCTTCAGTTTCATTATCTGGCCTTCCAGGGAACAGTCAGGGTTGATTTCTTTTAGGAATGACTGATTTGATCTTCTTGCAGTCCAAGGGACTCTCAAGAGTCTTACCCCCCAGCCAAAGCCAGCTGTAACTTTAACCATCTATGGAGGGGGTATAACTATTAAAACCAGAGTCTGGAATTAAATAACCGCAGGTACCCCTGATTTCCTGGTTTTCCCCAGGCTTCTAAATATGGCTACCAACTTCAGCTTGTGAAATTCCTGGAGATTTGGGAGCGGTGTTGAGGAAAGGAGGGAGACGAAGCCATAGAATCCACCCTGTGAAGTTGCCATGTGAAACTGCCATATTCTCCAGGGGGATTCCGGGAGAGCTCCGGGCCCCATCATCAGGTCGGTAACCCTCCCTGTGATATGTGAAGCATCACGTCACTTTGCAAAAAGAAACCAGGATCAGAGAAGAATGGGTTAATTTGGTGGGCAATTAGGGAATGCACTTTGTTTTGTTGTTGTTTCACACATCCCCCCCCCCTTTTCATTTTCCAGTAAATCCGAAGTACTGCTGGTTGGAAGCTGTCTGCTCCAAATGTTTATTTTACAAACCCTGCTGCAACATCCATCACTGTGAGTAAATACTTAACAGTTCCCATGGGTATAATAGGAATGGAGCTGGGAGGAGTAATGGAAGCTTTACAGAGTGGCATAAAATCCATGTTCAGTGCTGAGTCACTGTCCTCCCCCCCCACCCATGATAGATTCAGATGTAGAGCTGTTGCATTAACTCTGTGACTTCCAGTACAAAAGTAGCATATTTTATTCCATTGTGGTAGAAGAATGATGATAACGACATCAAAGGAAACCTCAAAGGAAACCTTTCATGAACACGAGTGCAATTTTGGTCTGCAGGAGAAGAGCTAGATTCAAGACCAGTTGCACCACAGGGAGGGGTGTGGAATGGTATAGCATAGCCTAGTCGCATCAGATCTCAGAAGCTAAGCACAGTTAGCCCTGGTGACCACTTCGATGGGCTCCTTTTGTAGCAGGAACTCCTTTGCCTATTAGGCGACACACCCCTAATGTAGCCAGCCCCCCAAGAGCTTACAGTAGCCCCTGTAAGAAAAGCTCTGTAAGCTCTTGGCGGATTGGCTATGTGAGGGGTGTGTCGCCTAATAGGCAAAGGAGTTCTTGCTACAAAAAGAGCCCTTCTGCAGAGGAAGACAGCGGCCATCCACTTCTGCTTCTCACTTGCTTGAAAGCCCCTTTGTTATGTATCGAGCCTAAGCCTTCCCTCTTGCCGAACCTAGAACGGGCTGAACTTGCTTCTAGAGAACAATAGCTCGCCTGGATCCAGGAACTAACCTATAGATAAGCAGTGTAATATAAATAGCCTGTCACCAGGAGTGGGTGTGTGTTGGGTGTGGTGTTTTGCATGCTTATAAGCATGGCTTCAGCCCTGCTACCTTTGTCTTGTGTTCTGCTGAAATTGTTTAATGAACCTGAGCTGATCACCGCAATGCATCTGGAACCCAGTATTTAATACCCTCGCTGGGGTCACCATAAGTTGGCTACAACCCAGTGGCACTTTACACACATACAACACTTTAGAAGTAGAAAAGAGCAAGAGTCCAGTGGCACCATAAAGACTAAAAAAATATGTGGCAGGGGAGGAGCTTTCGTGACTCACAAAAGCTCCTCCCCTACCACATATTTTGTTAGTCTTTAGGGTGCCCCTGCACATCCAAACTTTCAGTAGATTTCACAGTCCAATGATTGTTTCAAATATGGATCAAAATAGTCCCATACACCTGGACAAACAATGATGGAGTGCCGGCTCTTCACCCATTTCAATAAGAATCTTTTTCATAGCCATGAAATATTCAACTTGCCTATTGAAATAATATATAATCACCACAGAAACATCAAAGATGAATTGTACAACATTACAAATATCAAATTATACATTGTTCCCAATATATTTGAAATGACTATTGGACCATAAAAGCTGTTGGAAGTTTGGTATTTTTGACCCAAATATATGCTGGATCATCTGAATAAGAACATAAGAGGAGCCAATGTTGGATCAGGCCAAAGGCCCATCCAGTCCAACACTCTGTCACACAGTGGCCAAAAATACCAGGTGATATCAGGATGTCCAGCAGTGGGGCCAGGACACTAGGAGCCCTCCCAACGATCCCCCCAGCACCAAAAATCCAGAGCATCACTTGCCCCCGAGTCCCTATCTATAAAAAGTAAAGGTAAAGGTTCCCTTGCTTGAAAGCCAGTCAAATCCGACTCTAGGGTTGTGGTGCTCATCTCTGTTTCAAAGCCGAAGAGCCAGCGCTGTCCGAAGACGTTTCCGTGGTCATGTGGCCGGCATGACTAAACACCCAGGTGCACGGAACGCTGTTACCTTCCCACTGAAGTGGTAACTATTTATCTACTTGCAATTTCTTGCTTTCGAACTGCTAGGTTGGCAGGAGCTGGAACTAGAGACAGGAGCTCACTCCGTCATGCGGCACACTCGGGTCTCGAACTGCTGAGCTACCGACCTTCCACAGACTGCAGTTCAGCGTCTTAACCACTTGAGCCACCCTATCTATACCTTGTGGCTAATAGCCACCGATGGTTTGTAAGCCGCTCTGAGACACCTTTGGGTAGTGAAGGGCGGGGTATAAATCCAATCTCCTCCTCCTCCTCCTCCTCCTCCTCCTATGCTTATCTAATTCCCTCTTGAAGCCATCCATGCTTGTAGCTGCCACCATCTCCTGTGGCAGTGAATTCCATTTGGGTGACTCTTTGGGTGAATACTCACACGAGGGTTGCCAGCTCTTGACTGGGAAATTTCTGGAGACTGGGGGGCAAAGCTTGGGGACAGCAAAGTTGGAGAAGGGAACTCAGTATGGTGCTGTAGAGTCCACCCCCAAATTAAGCTGCCAGCTCTGGGTTGGGAAATACCTGGAGATTTGGGGGGTGGAGCCTGGGGAGGGCGGGGTTTGGGGAGGGGCCTCAGCAGGGTTCAATGCCATAGAGTCCACCCTTCTAGAGCAGCCATTTTCTCCAGGGGAACTGATCTCTGTCGTCTGTAGATCAATTGCAATGGCAGACCTCCAGATCTCACTTGAACAGTGGCAATCCTACCTCACACCCACCCTGTACAGTGGGTTAGGTTGAAAGCGGTCCTTTCCGCACTTGGATCTCATCCCTGGTTTCAACTCATGACCAATGCTCCCTCTAAGCCATGGAGTCTTGTGAGCAAAAATCCTACTTTGTGAGCTACGGGCATTAAAGTTGTGAGCGAGCGATTTGGCTGCCGCGTCAATTAGTTTGCTCTGGAGCCATCCTTCCTGAGCCGAGACAAAAAAGTGTGAGTTGGAGGCTTAAAATCTGTGAGCTAGCACACACTAACTCAGCTTAGAGGGAACACTGCTCGTGACACAATACCTTGCATATATCCCTGGTCAGGGGTCATTTCCTGCAGGAGCGCACAGGAGCGGAGCTCCAGCAGTAAAGAGCCTAGGGGGTGGGCAAATGCAACAAGCCCCACCCCCCTGCTCCCAGCAGCCCTCAGTCAGAGCAAGAAGCAGCCAGGTAAGTTGCAGAGCTCCCCCCAGCCCAAAACAGTCCAGTGGTACCTTAAGACCAAGTTTTAGTCAGGTACAAGCTCTCCTTCCTTTGCGAGGACAGATCTGCACGTCACACCCCCCCCCCAACAGCTAGCAATCCAAAACAGTCCAGTGGAGCCTGAGCTGCGGTTGTTGCCTTCTGACACACGTCCGGTGATGTCAGGGGTGTGTGGCATTTGCAAATAAGTTATGCTAATGAGCTCCTGCACCTCTTTTTCTATGAAATGACTCCTGTCCCTGGTTAAAGCAGCATCCATTTATCCGGGGACAAGTGTGGGGCGAAACCGGGGTGACCTGAATGTAATGTGGAAACAAGAAATACCCCCAGATAATTACAGGGGTGAACTCAAGTGTAGTGTAGAATGTAGGTTCGGGGACAGGGTTGAGCCAGGATTTAAGGCCTAGCCAGGGGTCATTTCGTAGAAAAAGAGCTAGGGGAACTCATTAGCATAACTCATTAGCATATGCCACAACCCCTGACATCAGGGGCCCGGCGGTGGACCTGCAAGGCCAGCAGAAGTGCGAGGAAGCCCCGCCAAGGCCCTCCCTAGCCCCAGGCAGGCAGGGGTGGGGAGAGGCGGGGGGGAAGCAACTTACCCTCCCTCTTCTCCTGCCTCCTCCTGGCTGAATGAGGGCTGGAAGCGGGGCGGCCGGAAGCAGGGGGTGGGGCTTCGTCATGTGCCTCGCCCCCCTGCACCTCACCCGGGGGAACTGCATTCCCCCGCGTTCCCCCCCAAAATGACCTCTGGGCCTAGCGAGGAATCACCCAGAATGACTGTGCCAAGGTCACCCAGTAAGTTTCATCGCACAGGCAGGATTTAGACTACCTGGGATGCCACACTAGCTCTGAAAAAAAAAAATCCAGGTCGAGCCAGCGTTTCTGCTCAGCAGTTGGTGATAATGCAGGATACTTAGCGTGGCCTCCCTTTGAAGTCCTTCCAACACATGGCCGCATTAGAATGATGTTCACTCAAAGTGCTTTGAACCCAGGAACAGCTTTATGGCAGACGGGAAATATTTTACACTAATCAAAGCAACAGCCGGCCAGTTTTGTGGGGTTTTTTTTAAAGGAGAAAGGAACATTGGTGATATCATGGCAAAGGAGTGGGATAGTCAGATTTTTTTTTATTTTACAGTGCAGTCGCTCAGGACTGCTGCTTGCGGTGTGCATGTGTGTTTCCAGTGTAGTGTCAAGAGATCCACAATGCTGTAGTTTCATTATACACATTCTGCAACATGTTGTAGAGACTCCTGCATCCCGCCCCCCCAATACTGGGGCTTAAAATAATGTAAGCAGGTTGTTTCCAATCAGGGAAACATTGCAGGAGGAGATTGTATAGGAGAAATTCCCCGGCATAGAATTTTAGATTTTGCTATGGTCCCGATCCATGTCTCCCCTCCCCTCCCCCACACACAGATGCGTAGACCAAACTATCCTGAAGCATCCCCTCAAAAGGTGGCACGGATTATGGCAATAAAAATGATGACAGAGATAATGGTCAGCGATAGTGGCAAAGAACATCTGGCTAGGCCATTTCCAGTATAGTGTCTGAATAATTCAATCATAGAACATTCCCTGGGAATGTCAGAAAAATAACTGAAACAGAAGCCATAGAATGTATTTTAAGGTCAAAACAGCACAGCAGAAGAAGAAATCAAGGGGTTGAATAAATCCTTTATCGTTATTATTTCCTGATCCCAATGGGTTTCACCTATGGCTTCATCAGGGGATCTGTTATAATCAAGGAAATACACTCAAAAGTTAAAAGCATTCATGAGACATATATAATCCATACAATACATTAAAAAATCTATATATCTAATAGCCAAGTCGCCCCCGTGTGTGCGGATACTTAAATCCGGCGCACCGGGGGCACTTGGGGGGGAGGGAGATTTTTGTGCACACTTGGGGCAGTCCCCAGGTGTGCACAAAAATCCCAAACCTGTAAAAAAACATCGTGGGATACTTAAATCCCCCCGAAACTGATGGAGCATCCCCTGCACATGCGCAGGGAACGCTCTGCACACTCCCTCGCCGCCGCCGCGGGGGGGAAGAGAGTAGCGAGGGCCAAGCGGCAAGCCGCTCGGCCCTCACTTCGGTGCCGGGGTGGGGGGAGATCAAGGCGGGGGTGGAGGAGACGGGGGAACCGGCGGGATGGGGGGTACTTACCTCCTCCTGCTGCTTCCTCTGCCTCCCCCCTGCAAGTATCGCGGGTCCGCCCCTTGTAATTTCTTTAAACATTAAAGTTAGAAACAAGGAACCTACAATCTGAAAAGTCATTAAAAATTAAGGTATTGTTTTGAAGGATTCTATAATAATTTAAGTGGCTGTGGTGGCTCAGAGATTATGACACTGAGCTGCAGACTGGAAGGTCGGTAGTTCAGCAGTTCGAGACCCGAGTGCCGCGTGACAGAGTGAGCTCCCATCTCTGATGCCAGCTCCTGCCAACCTAGCAGCTCGAAAGCAAGAAATTGCGAGTAGATAAGTAGGCACAGCTTTGGTGGGAAGGAAAAAGCATTCTGTGCACCTCGGTGTCTAGTCATGCCAGCCAGCCACATGATCACAGAAACATCTTCGGACAGAGCTGGCTCTTCGGCTTGGAAATGGAGATGAGCACCGCCCCCTAGAGTCAGATTCAACTAGCTTTTTAGCAAGAGAAACCTTTACCTTTACTTATAATAATTTAACCCTAGGAAACCAGCAGCCAAAATCATTAATTGTTACATATTAATAATGTATAATGGAACAACTATTCTGCTTCTCTATTGTAGCATAAGTCTCCAGTCTCGACTTGAGCATTGGAGAATGTTTTTTAATTTATGAGTGCATTTCCTCGATTATAATAGATCCCCTGACGAAGCCAGAGGCGAAACGTGTCGAGATTAGGAAACAATAATAATAAAGGATACAATATGTTGTCGAAGGCTTTCACAGCCAGAGTTCATTAGCTGTTGTAGATTTTCCGGGTTGTGTGTCCGTGGTCTTGGCATTGTAGGATCTGAGAGTACTCCATCTTCATGTGTTATACCTCTGAGGATGCCAGTCACAGCTACTGGTGAAACGTCAGGTTCTACAATGCCAAGACCATGGCCATACAATGCGGAAAATCTACAACAGCCAGGGGTCATTTCCTGCAGGAGCACACAGGAGCGGAGCTCTGGGAGTAAAGAGCCCAGGGGGCGGGCACATGCAACAAGCCCCGCCCACTGCTCCCAGCAGCCCTCAGTCAGAGCAAGAAGCAGTCAGGTAAGTTGCAGAGCTCCCCCCCGGCCCCCCGGCCCAAAACAGTCCAGTGGCACCTTTAAGACCAAGTTTTATTCAGGTACAAGCTCTCCCTCCTCTGCGAGGACAGATCTGCACGTCTCTCCCCACCCCAATAGCTAGCAATCCAAAACAGTCCAGTGGAGCCTGAGCGGTGGGTGTTGCCTTCTGACACACTTCCGGTGATGTCAGGGGGTGTGGCATAAGCAAATGAGTTTTGCTAATAAGTTATGCTAATGAGCTCCTGCACCTCTTTTTCTACGAAAGGACCCCTGACAACAGCTAATAAAAAAAGACACTCCTTGATTTCTTCTGCTCCTGTTACTCCTGGTGTGGCCCCGACTTCTTCCATTTTGTGTCTGACTAATTTAATCATAGAACATTCCCTAGGAACAGCAGAAAAAATAGAAGGTTCCCTTTTTAACAAAAACAAAAGCTATAGAATATATATTTTTAGTGGTCAAAGAAAACAGCACAACACGATGTACAAGCTTTCACATTCCTCAGAATTCTTGCTCTGGCTGGATGTAAAAAACAAGAGGGGGGTGTCTTTTAAGATATCCCATGAACACATGAAGCTGCCTTACACTAAATCAGACTTTTAGTCTATCAAGGGGAGTATTTTGATTGGCAGTGGCTATCCGGGGTCTTAGCTCGAGGCCTTTCCCATCACCTCTTACCAGATACTTTTTGCTAGAGATCAGTGTTCCCTCTAAGCTGAGTTAGTGTGAGCTAGCTCACAGTTTTTTAGCCTCCAGCTCACACATTTTTGTCTTAGCTCAGGAAGGATGGCTCCAGAACATACTAATTTATGCAGCAGCCAAATCTCCTGCTCACAACTTTAATGCCAATAGCTCACAAAGTAGAATTTTTGCTCACAGGGCTCCATAGTTTAGAGGGAACATTGCTAGAGATGCCAGAGATTGAACCTGGGTCCCTCTGCGTGCCAAGCAGATGTTCTGCCACTGAGCCTCAGCCCCTCCCTAGCTACTTTATACCAAATTTGCCAAGGCCACTATTGTCTACTCTACTCAGACTGGTGGCAGCTCCCCGGGGTCTCAGGCAGAGGTCTTTCACGCCACCTATTACCTGAGCCTTTAACTGAAGATGCTGGAGATTGAACCTGGGACCTTCCGCATGCCAGCAGATGCTCTGCCACTGAGCAAGGGATGGAGGGAGCCTGAGAATGCAGAGCATGATCCTGCCAGACCATGCTCTAGGGTTAGGGCTGAAGGACCCATTTCTTCTTCCCTCAAGGCAACGTCCGTCCTTTGGGTGATTCTGCATCTGGCATTCGCTCCACATTTTCTCAACTGGGAGGAAAAGGTGCCGCTCAAAACCACATTCAAATACCATGGGGGCAATGCCGTACTGACTTCAAAGTCACCCCTGAACGGCCATAAATCTATGCAGAAGGCACCATAGAACCCAACGAACATAGAAAGTGAAAGTGGCATGCAGTGTAGAGGCTACCATAAAACCCGATGGTCAAAGAAAGTGAAACTGGCATGCAGTGTGGAGGCTACCATAAAACCCGATGGTCAAAGAAAGCGAAAGCAGCATGCAATGCAGAGGGGAATTTCTGTTCCAAGGTGAGCTTGGTAAGACAACGGAAAGAAACACCAATGCAGAATTGCCCTTTGAATGAGAGAGCCTGCTAGAAGGGGAGGAGTAACCAGGTAGTGTTACCAACCTCCAGGTGGTTCCCCAGAAATTATAACTGATCTCCAGACATCAGGGATCAGTTCTCTGGGAGAAAATAGCTTCTCCAGAGGGTGAATTCAATGGCATCATGCCTCATTGAGGTCCCTCGCCTTCCCAAACCTCACCCTCCCCAGTCCCCACATCGAAATCTCCTGGAATTTTCCAACCTGAAGCTGGAAAACTTAATGGGGCTTGCAGCCCAAAGGCTCAGTCTTCCAAAGAGCCGCCTGCCAAGTCACAATGCCAGACCGAAGAGTCTGCTGCTCGCCCCACCTGATTCAAAACTGTTTGTTTTTTAAAAAAATGTTAGCTTGAATCATTCATGGCCAAAGTGATGATTCACCCTCAAGTCTATTTGGTACCCTGCTTCTCCCTCCCTCCCTCCCTCCCTTGGGGTGGGTGGGGTCCTTTTCCACAGCCAGCCAGCCAGCCAGCCAAGTGATGGGCAGTTTAAGAAATAAGCATTTTGAAACTTGCCGAAGGTTTTTCCACATTGCAGATTGCTCACAAGCAGTCTCAGGCCCAAGCTTTTCCTGGACTCGTTTCCTTTGTGAGGATAACAGGCCGGAAAAAACAGGTCTTTTTTCTCTTTGTTTACCCCCGTATACAGCGGACGAGGAAGAGGGGCGGAAAGGCCCCGGCCGATCAGCGAAAGAGAACTTTCCGAACAGCATCTCTGAGCGAACGTTTTCGTCCTGGTACCGAAAAGCAAAATTTCCAACTTGTTCGGCTTTTCCTGGGGCTGCTTCCAAAAACGTCAAAACGGGTTTTTCCCCCCAGCCCCACCCAAACAAGTGCAAATGTTTCCGTGGCTGTGTGGTTTCCAGTGCTGTCAAGCAGCAGTTGACTCATGCCGACCCCAGCAAGGGGCTTTCGAGACAAGCAAGAGCAGAGGGGGCCTGCCATTGCCTTCCTCTGCAGAGTCTTCCTTCCAGTACTGACCAATCACCCTGCTTAGCTTCGGAGATCTAATGAGATTGGACTATGCCAGGCCCAGGGTTCCCTCTATGCTGAGTGAGTGTGAGCTAGCTCACAGTTCTTTCGCCGCCGACTCACACATTTTTGTCTTCGCTCAGGAAGGAGGGCTCCAGAGCAAACTGATTTGTGCAGCAGCCAAAACCCTCGCCCGCAACTTTAATGCCAGGAGCTCACAAAGTAGCTGTTTTGCCGAAACTTAACAACAAAGAAGATGAAGCGTTTTTTGCAGACAGGATGGACTTTAAAGTGTATCTAGAGAAATACTGGGATGTTAAGAACCATTTATTGTGCTTTAATCACTATTAAGAATAGAATGTGTAAAGAGTTGAACAGAAGACGATGGTAGTGAAAGAAATGTTACCTAAAAGATAGAATATATTAAAAAGGTAGTTAAAATAATAATTGTATATTAAACTTTGTTTTAGGAGAAAGGATTAGACAAGAAATGAAACTAGGTAGGGGTGGGATCACTGTGGGAAGCCTGGAGAAAGGGAGGGAGGGAGGAAGGGGAAAGGGTTACAATAGAAATGAGGGAATGCTATAATATTGGACATGTTGTTATGACCTGACAATAAAATGTTTTTCAAAACAACAACAACAACAACAACAACAAAGTAGCTGTTTTGCTCACAAGACTCCACAGCTTAGAGGGAGCATTGGCCATTCCACTGTCCCTCTCCCTCCCCTCCTCTTTCAGCACCTGTCATTCATTAAAAGCATGAAGCTTAGGCCACAGTTTAGAGAGGAAATTCCTCTGGTCACGAGACACAACCCCAAAGGGATGCCCATTACAAGAGACAGATGCAGATTTTCATCAACCCACTCACTGAGAAGCTCATTTGCCTGCGTCCCCCGACACTGGGCAGGATGACAATTAGGCCTGCCGAGAATATGGGGAGATGAGGGAAGGCTTGGAATCCCTTTGGCTATACAGAATGTGTGCTATCATCGTTGGATGCCCAAAATCTACTTCCAAACAGCCCCGGACACTTACCCAGATCTATGATAGCGGCCAAGAGGCAGATGCCAAGTGACGTCTGCATCGTTCCAGATGTGGGCTGCCACCGGGACCCAAGCCAGGCGGGAAACATTGAACGCAGCAAAGCCTTTGATCCAGCTGTGGCTTTTCCGCAAGGGAGGGGGGAGCAGAGTACAACCTCCCAGGAAGGGGAGGAGGCGCTGAAAGAACTCCTCCGGTCTCTGCCCGGCCTCCAAGGTCAAAGGTAATAAAGAAATAATGAGAGAATAACGGCTTTCCCCGAGGAGGCCTGTCAGGGGAGTCCGATCCAGCACTTCATGTCCTTAAATCCTAACGTGCGTGAGATCTGGAGAAATCCCAGCAGAGGACCCAGAGTTCGGATGCACCAGCCAGTACAGGAGATGCCGAGTAGAGAGTGGCAAGGAACCCAGCCACTCTTCTGGATCAAATGTCTTTCTGGAGTCTCCATTTACTTCTTTGTTGCCATTCGTGAGGGAATCTGGAGAAAGCCTCATGCTTCTCTGTCAATCCCAAAGAACTCAGTCGACTCGATAGCAGCCTGTTCGGACACACTTTTGTATTGGCCAGCCTCTGCTCGGCGGGCCTGCTTTGCAGAGATTTTAGTGACTGGTTTCTCTCTCTCTCTCTCTGCTTGCCCTCCCCTGCTAAACATTGGCTCACGCCCCTAGGAAACAACAAGGCAGAGTAGGCAGAAAGCCAGGCCTACGTTGCTGGCTCTGGCCCCCAGCTTTTAGAGTGAGCTACGTCCCTCCCATTCTCACAGGCGAGCTCTGGGAAAGGGTGTTAATTCCGCACTGGTTTTTCTTACCGTTGCTGAGCAGCAGGGCTAGCCAAGAATGCAGGGGCCAAGGAGACAGGCCTGTTCAGTATAATTGCATGTCCCCAAGTATCAGTACTGCGTGAGGGCTGTTCACCCTTGACATTTCAGTGTAAGCAAAAAAGAATTGCTTGTGTGTGGAACAGAAAGGAAAGCCACAAATGGAAAGGATCTTCCTCACACAGGTTTTCTTCCTTTGGCTTCCATTGTCCAGGTCTCTGGCTTCCTTAATCTTTGACCAGTCAGAGTGTTTCCAATTGTGGAGTCAGCATGTCTGCACAAACATGCAGGGCTGTTTTTGTAGCAGGAACTCCTTTGCATATTAGGCGACACGCCACTAATGTAGCCAATCCTCCAAGAGCTTACAGTAGCCCCTGTAAAAAGAGCTTTGTAAGCTCTTGGAGGATTGGCTACATTAGGGGTGTGTCGCCTAATATGCAAAGGAGTTCCTGCTACAGAAAGAGCCCTGCAGCCTCCATGCACACAACCCTGTCCGAGATGTACAACTTCTTTATGTGCACTGAGAAAGAAATTGTTCTATTTATGAAAAGTTGTGAACCACTGTGGTAATGGACTTATAGGCCTGGCTGGAATCCCCTAAAGCTTGGCTTAACCATTCTTCTCCCCACCACCATATGTGGGCTCTGCCTAGACCGAGGTGTCAAACATGCAGCCCGTGGGCTGGATCTGGCCTTTTCAGGACTCCTATATGGCCCTTGAGCAACTGGCTCTCTCCTGCTTCCTTCTCCAGTTCTGCTACTGCTGCGTTACAACTTGCTTTAACAGACTCTCTCAATCACACAGGAGTGATAAATAGGCAAGCCTCTGTTCTCTGCATAGGTTGAGGCTCTTCCCCCACCGCCTCCCAGGGGAGGGAGGAAATAAGCCAGAGCTTGCTTTCTGGCCAGGCTGCCTCAATTGCACAGGAGACAAAGGCAAGCCTTTCTTCCCTTCCGTTGGCTGAGGTTCCTCCCCTTTGCTCAGTTGCCTCAATTGCACAGGAGAAATACAAAGCACCTTTAAGGCCAACAAAGTTTTATTCAAAGTATGAGAGTTTGCGTACCTTCCTACAGTGTGTGTGTGTGTTGTTTGACTTGTTATACTCTGTGTGCATGGGCGTGTGTTGTTGGGCTCGTTATGCTGTTGCCCTCCCCCTTTATCACTGTATTCATGTCCTCATGATTCAGTCTTTCTCAGTAGGAAACTAATGTGAACTATTTAGATGAGGAATAACAACAAGCCAGTTAGGTGGATTAGGCTGAGAGTGTGTGTTCAGACCAAGTTCACCCTGCACATTTCCTTTGTAGACTGGGGATTTTGAACCTAGACTTCCCAGATAGCAGGCTGATACTGACCACTATATATGGCTGTCTCTCTATTCTTACACTACCTCATAGGAGTTGCAGTTATTTTTGGGGGGGAAGACTATAGTTTTGTAGACAAAGACATAGCCCTTACTCTATGTCATGATGTCTTCACATGTTCTTGACCAGCACACAAAGCAATTTTTGTACAAAAACTCACTTGTATAAACGTTTTTATTTTAAGTTTAAAAAAACCTTGAATTGTGTTTGTGTCCTTTATAAAGTATACATTACATTTTATGACACACATGGCGCAGCCCGACAAGATCTCATTTATATCACACCAGGCCCTTATAACAAATTATTTTGAAAGCCTTGGTCTCAACCACTTCTGAAGCTTCTGTCTTAATATCAGTAGAACAGACTTAAAATCCCCAAGAGGATGCCCAGTACAGGATATTGATGCAGTTTGTAATAAATCCACTCACTGATAAGCACAAATGCCTGCTTCCCCCAGCACCCAGTGACCATACAGCCCTTCATTATTAACCCTCAAAGGCTTAACCTTGAACCTGATCCCGTATTCCAGTGGGAGCAAGTGCAGCTGGCGCAGCACAGGTTGAATGTGTGTGGTCCGCAATGTCCCAGTAATGGCCCCTGCCTCCCCATTCTGGACCACTTGGAGTCTCCAGGTCAGTCTCAAGGGCAGGCCAGCGTAGAGCAAGTTGCTGTAATCCGATCTGGAGGTGACCTTTGGATGGATTACTGTGGCTAGGTCAGGGTGAGACAGGAAAGGGGCCTGCTGCCTAGCCTGGCACAGCTGGAAAAGGGCCAGCTTGGCAACATTTGTGAGGAATACTGGAGGAATACAAATGCTACTCCAGATAACACAAGGGCTGGCTATAGGGTTGCCATTCCCCCAATGGGGGGAGCCCCGCCCTCGAAGACCCCTGGAGGTAACATCATCACACTGGGCACATCGTGCAGGGGATGCTCTAGCATTTAGGGGGAAACTCTATGGTAAACGCTCTAGGATTCAGGTAGAAAACTCTATGGTGACCATAGAGTTTATTACTTGAATGCTAGAGTGTCCCCTGGATGACATGCGCAGTGTGATGACATCACTTTCGGTTGACATCGTTGTGGCATGTGTGCAAAGTGAACATACCAGAAGACCCCAGCAGCCAGGCTGGAGCCCCCCACCAGGACACTGATAAGACCTGGGAACCCTAGCTGGCTAAGCTTCAACAGTGGTAGCAAGAGAGAACCCTACGTGCTCAGAAGTACTCTGGTAATTTAGAAGGGCATTGTTATAGATTGACTATTAATAGTTATACTGTTGTGTTTGTGTGTGCTTGATGGGGCGGCTCACACAGGGCACACACTAGTCCCATGGCTCTTGTGGTTGATGGGCCATGTGAACGTGGCACTCCGTGAGCCATGAGCAGAGTAGGGTTGCCAGCCTCCAGGTGGGACTTGGAGATCTCCTGGAATCATAACTCACCTCCAGCCTACAGAGACCAGTTCTCCTGGAGAAAATGCATGCTTTGGAGGCTAGACTCTGTGTCATTGTGCCCCACTACAGTCCACCCCTTCCCCAAACCCCACCCTCCCTGGGCTCCACCCCCCCAAATCTCCACGAATTCCCCAACCTAGAGTTGGCAACCGGAAGGGAGTCCCCCTGCTCTAACCACTGCACTGCACTGTGCCGAAAGGGATCTATTAAAAGGGGAAAGAAGTTGCAAACAAGTGGTTCGTTTGGGAGGATTTTTGCTTGTTTTGTTACTCCACTGTAACATGCAGGCAGTGCTGTCCCAGTGAGAAAACGGGCGGGGAGGGGGGGAGATTCCACAAGCACAACAGCTGTCAGATTGCTTGTGAGAGATCTGGTAAGCTGGGCTTCAAGCCGAGGGGCGGTAGCCTCTGCCTCGCTCGGGTTTCACAATCAGCCCCAGTGAACAAAGTGCAAAAACAAATCCACAGGTCATGGCCCAGCAGAAGCTCTCCTTCCGACTTCTGGGAAGAAACGTGCAGTAAAGTTGAAACAACATGGGGCCTCTGCTCACTGAGCAAGACGTTTTGTCCTTTCCTGTTCGATTCAGCCTTGAAAATCTCACTATATGATTACAACAGCTAGAATGACATATGCTCAATGTTGGAAACAGGGGGAAGTACCAGAGATCTGGGAATGGATAAAAAAAGTTAACTTTCATGGTTGAAATGGACAAAATGACCAGAAAACTTAACAACCAAGAGGCAGAGGAATTTTTCGCAGACTGGAAAGACTTGAAAGACTATTTGGAGAAATATTGGGAGGTGAAGAACCACTTATTTAGCTTTGACAACTATTGATAGAACGGTATTTAGAAGGTCTGTAAGTGTATAAGGATAATAGTGTTACCTCATAAGTTTAAGTAATAGATGAAAGATGAAGGGAAATGAATAACAAAAAAATTGGGAGGGAGGTTGGAGCACTGCGGGAAGCCAGAAGGGGGGGAGGATAGGGGTAGAAAAGGATATAAAATGACGGGGAAAATGTTATATTGTTTGGTATGATGTTATACCCTAATAAAATTGTTTAAAAAAAAAAAAAACCTTGAAAATCTTACTGGGTTGAATCGGCCACACCAGTTGTGCATTTTTTTTGGGTAAGACTCTGAGGGAAAATGGCTTGAATAAAGCCCCCCCCCCTTCAGCATTTTTGAGCCAGCAGGCATCTTTGGAAATGTGTCACAGGGTGGTCGGTGCAACTACAAAAGGTAGGATTGCCACCCTCCAGGTGGTTGTATAAATATGAAGACACTCCGTGAATGAATTACGAACAAAAGCAGAAAACTTATATCGTATGATACAATGCAAACCATTCGGAATCTTTGTTAAAGACCCCTTTAACTCACAGAAGACGTGGAACTATTGTACTCCTGAAGTTTTTTATACAAAGGAATTGTGGACTCTAATTGTATTCTCCCTTTGTATTAAGTACTTTTTGATCCTAGCTCTTTAAAAATATATATACAGTTCCTTTCTACATTTCTATAAATGTATTGTGAAAACTCAGACCAGCACCCTTGAGTCTGGTGTTCTTGGACCCGTGCACATTAAAGTAAGTTGTGTTTTTCTGTTAAGGCATCTCTGGTCTGGGGTGTGGTTGTTTCCAGATTCAGCCTTTAGGGTGACCCAGCGTGCCAAAGAAATTCTCCAAGACAAGGTCCTCAACATTTTGAGCCTGTGGGCAACTTTGGGATCGTGACACAGGGTGGTGGATGCAACCCCAAAATGGGTGCCACAGGAGGCAGTGCCAACCCCAAAATGGCTGCCATGGGAGGCAGAGCCAACTGCAAAATGGCTGCCCCAGAAGGCAGGGCCAAACACACAGAGGAAGCCCGAGTGCAGAAGAGAAGAGGGGTGAATTTAAATATATACTGGGAAACTGGAGTGTGAGAGGAAAAAGACAACACTGTGGTGGCATCTGCCACTGAAACAACATTATTTTAATCTGTATAGCCAATTGGATCTTAAGCGGCCACAAAGGAGCCCTGCTGGGCAAGTCCCCTACCTGGCCCCATCCACCTCCCAAAAACTCTTGGGTTCCAGGAAAGGTGTTGGCAGGGGTCTTGACACCCACGGGCCAGGTGTTGGGGACTAGGGCTGCCAAGTGGGGGCGGGTGGCGGGTAAACCCCCGCTTTGGAGGCCCGATTTCCCCCACCGTGGAATCGGGCCCCGGTGGAACCCCACCCCGGCATGCGCGTCACCAGGAAGTGACGTGGGCACGCCGGGCACGCTGGGGGCGGGACCATGGTCATACAAGGGAAAACTCTATGGTTTTCCCTTGTATGACCATGGCCCCGCCCCCAGCATGCCTGGCATCCTCCCGTCACTCCCAGGTGACGTCCCCCCACAAGATGCCGGCCGGGAGCCCCCCGCTCCCGGCAAAGATACACTTGGCAACCCTATTGGGGACCCCAATCTATATTGTGGTTTCATTTGAAACTGTGCATGCAGTTTGGGTTATTATAACGTATCAGCGCCAGAATACAGAACTGGAATAAAATAACATATCAAACTTTATTTTAAGGATATCAGAATCAGAATGATTCGTGCCATGTTTATGCACACACAAATACAGAATTTGACAAAGCACCCTGAGAAAGCACCTTACTGTGCTATTCTAGGCAGATTTACACCCTTCGAAGCCAATGGATTTCAGAAGGGCACAACTCAACTTAGGATCCCTTAGCTAATTTTCTTTTTCAACCGGATGCATTCCAACTTTCAGTCTTCTTCAGTGGCCAATTTTCTGAGTGGGGAATTCCAAACTGTGAATGTTTTAATCAATTGATAAAGTCCTTCCGCTGGCAAGTCTAGCCACATTGTAGTTTGTTTTGTTTTGTTTTTTTAATCACTCACAATAGAATTCATTCCTGCAGCTCATTTTTCCTCTGTGGAGCTTGAGACAGCAACCAGCAAGTTTAGTGTCATGGTTAAGAGCCGTGGACTCTAAATATGGAGAACTGGGTTTGATTCCCCACTCCTCCACATGCAGCCAGCTGGGTGACCTTGGGTCAGTCACAGTTCTCTCGGAGCTGTACTCACAAAGAGTTCTCGAAAGAGCTCGCTCAGCCCCGCCTATGTGACAGGGTGTCTGTTGTGGGGAGAGGAAGGGAAGGAGATTGTAAGCCGCTCTGAGACTCCAAGTGAAGGGCGGGGTATAAATCCAACTCTTTGGCTGCGGTCACACAGACTAAATAATCCACTTTCAACGCACTTTTGAATTGGATTTTGCCAGTTCACACAGTAAAAATCCAGTTACTGTGTGAACTGGCAAAATCCAATTCAAAAGTGCGTTGAAAGTGGATTATTTAGTCTGTGTGACCGCAGCCTTCTTCACTCTTTCTGCTTCATCAATTAATGTATTTATCCTCTGTTCTCCTTCCCAACGGGGACCTAATACACATTCCTTTCGCCTCCTCCATTTTATCCTCACAGCAACACTGTGGGCTAGGTAAGGATGAGAGACCCTTTCACGAATACTGAATAATGCACTGTCAGTGCACTTTGCAACTGGATTTTACTGTGTGAAGCGGCACAATCCACTTGCAAACGATCACTAAAGTGCACTGAAAGTGCATCATTCGGTGTCCGTGAAGGCACGCAATAATTCCTCACCCATCAGTTCATCCAGTACATTCCATGGCAAATGGCAGCTGGAGCCCTGATCTTGCCAGTTCTAATCAAAGACTCTAAACCATGCTATCCTCTCATGGAGGATAGGTCTATCAGTGGCTACTAGCCACAGTAGGGTTGTCGGCGGACCGGGGGACCAGGAAGTGACGTTATGATGCCGGGCATGCTGGGGGCGGGGCCACGACCATCTGAGGGAAAATCATAGAGTCTTCCCTCGGATGACCGTGGCCCTGCCCCCAGCGCATCCGGCGTCATAATGTCACTTCCTGGTGACGCGCATGCCGGGGTGGGGTTCCCCCCGGGGCCCAATCTGCCGGCAGTGGGGAATGGGCCTCTGGGGCGGGGGACTTGGCAAGCCTAAGCCACAGTGACTAACAGGCACCTCCACACTCTGAATCCCAGTGCTGGCAGGCAACTTCGAGGGAAGGCCTCAGCCTCTGTGCCCTGTCGTTGGTCCTTCAAAGTAACTGGTTGGCCACATGCTGGACTAGATGGAACACTGGTCTGATCCAGCAGGGCTCGTCTTCCAGTCTTATCTTCTTAGCCACTATATCAGGTGATTCTGCACTAGGCCTTGAATCCTGGTTCAACCCTGTCCCCAAACATACATTCTGCACTACAGCCAAGTTCATCCCTGTAATTATCTTGGGTTGTTGTTTGTTTCCACATTACATTGAGGTCAGCCCGGTTTCACCCCACACCTGTCCCGGGATAAACAAATGCTGTTATAACCAGGGATACATGCAAGGTTGCGAGTTGAACTCTGAGATGAGAGCCAAGTGTAGAAAAGACCTAAGAAAGAGTAATCTCCGTTTAAGGAGGGATTTCACCCTTTAAAAGACAAAATGCATTCCTCATGAATATAATCCAAGTAAAATCTCAGTTTATAACTAAAGCTCCAGATGAAGATTAGAAACTGCTACTTCAAAAACACCTTCGGCTTCTGAGCAGAATGTTCTAGAACAAAGCCCCCACCTCTCCAGGATCTTCAACAACCAGGAGAGCTCTATGACACCCTGGCTGCATAGTTGATATTTGATGTAGCATGGTTTATATTGGACATAACAGGCTGCAGACAAGTGCTAATGGCTCAAGCGGTTTCCCTGGATCTCTGTCCGAGGAAAAGAGATCAGCCGAGAACCTTCAGAAGGATAAGTCCAGTGAAGGCTTGGAGGAGGAATCCAAATGAGGTCGGAACAGAGCCGGCCCCCTGAAGTGCTGGCACACAAGAGCTTTTGGATACCATCTTGATTGTACCTAATGATTCACCATCCAATGTTTTGTTACAGGAAGCAGAGCTGGTACAGCCTTTCATGACTATGTCCGCAGACGTTCCTCCTGGTGAGAGAATGGTAGGAGACAGCAGTGAGGGTGAGAAATGCAGCACCTGTAACCAATGCTCCCTCTAAGCTGTGGAGTCTTGTGAACAAAAATTCTACTTTGTGAGCGACTGGCATTAAAGTTGTGAGCCAGCGATTTGGCTGCTGCATAAATTAGTTTGCTCTGGAGCCGTCCTTCCTGAGCAGAGACGAAAATGTGTGAGCTGTAGGCTAAGAAACTGTGAGCTAGCTCACACTGACTCGGCTTAGAGGGAACACTGCCTGTGGCTACTTTTCTTCTCCCTCTTCTGTTTCTGTTACTGACAAGGGTTACCAAATGCAGCTTGGAAAATTCCCGGAGATCTGGGAATAGAACCTGGGGAGGGGAGGGTTCGCGGAGGGGAGGAAGTTCAGCGAGGATGTAATGCCATAGAGTCCACCCTACGAAGCTGCCATTTTCTCCAGGGGAACTGACCTCTGTAATCTGCAGGCCAGGTGTAATTCCGAGAGAACCCAGGCACCCCTGTCAGTGACTAATTAGCAAGCTGGGAGCAAGATTTGAAGTTATTGGGCTTTGGGAAAGGTAAGACCAGGGAAGGGATTTTTGACACTTCCCAGCAGTATTGGTGGGCAGCAGACGTGGCCACAGGTCTACATATGAAACTGGTTGATACAGAGAGACAAGACCAGGAGAGGAAGAGTTAGGCCTCCCACTTACCTGCCCCGAGTAGGGAATTACCCATGCCCATCCCCAGCTTCTCATCCCGGAGGAACAGAGGAGCAAGAGAAACAATGGCTTCCACATAGCAACACTCTAGGAAATTCCTCTAGTCTCTGTGGTAAAGACCATAGAGACTAGGGGAGGCAGCTTAGAGCATTGCTTGGAAGTGACATGAGATCCTCCACCAAACTCCATCTACGCCCTCCCCGGCACCCCCTCCTCCAGTCTCCTGGCATTTGTCAAGGCAGTGCTGGGAACCTTAGTTTCAATCCATGGTCCAGTAGGGTGGTAGAAACTAGGACAGGGAAGTCCCCCATTAAGACTAGTCTGGGGGTGACGCAAGAACCTGAAGAGCCCCATCTTTCTGTGTCCTGTTCTAACCTGATGACTGGCAGGTATCATTGTAGGCTGCTGTGTTTTGTTTTATATTGTTTTATACTCCTGGCCTGTTATGTGTGTGTCTTAATATTGATCATTCTTCTGTTATTGTTTGGATTCAATTTTTTTTTAACATTTCTGTGAGCCACCTTCAACAAGACTCTGGAGATGTGGCCGATGAATTCTCTAAATAAACAATAGTGTCCTTTGAAAGTGATTCATGTGTGGGGATGCCAAACTATTTGCCCAGGTCAGGGATCCCTGACCTTTCTGAGCCAGGGGGCCCCTTTGGAATTCTGATGCAGTGTGGTAGGTGAAACCACAAAGTGGATGCCACAAAATGGCTGCTCCAGGAGGCGGGGTCAGCCACAAAATGGCTGCTACCGTGAAGATCCTTGTGCTGTGGTGACACTACTGCCAAAGCAACCTTTTTCAAAAAATCTATGCAGACAGTCAAATGGCCAGTGTCCAATCAGAAGCCTAGATTGGCCAAAACCCCACCTGGCCCTGCCCACTTTCTGAAAATACTTGGTGGGCACCATGTTGGAGACCCCCGGCCTAGGTCACTAGGTATAGCCAGAAAATGTTAATGCAACCGGGGTAGGACCTCTAGAGCCAGGAGCCCAGAAGGGTTTTGTGTGTGTTTTTAACCAATAAAAATGATCCTGAAGGCAAACACACTCTGGTGCTCAATAACTTTTCAAACGCTGACATTGTGCACCTTCCAAAACAGGAGTATATGCATGGGCACACTAAAATAAGGAACCATGTCATATAAGTAAGCATCTACTCATGTGATTAATTACCCAGTTCCATCGTTCCAACGATCCCAAAGCAATAGTTCTCGTTTCCAGCACATTCAGCAGTCTCCTCCACACACTCATGACTGTGCACAACATAGCAAGCTGGGCATCTCTTTCCATTGGGGGTCGTGTTTATGGGTGGCACTGAAAGGAAGAGAAGACATTAAGATGAGTCCTGAAAGAAGAGCAGTCTTGCCAAGGTGATGAGAAGAAGAGTAGAATCCCTCATGGATCAAAGGCAAATGGTTTCTTCACTAAGGTCTCTTCCTAAGCCTCTCCCATTCTGCTAACAAAAGACCAGAAACCCGTGAATATAATAACGAAGAATGTATTTTAAAAAACCACAACCCTGTAAATTTGTATCAAATGTTCCAATCTGAATAAAGAATATTATACAAAACATCTCTGGTGTCAGTTCGATATGGAAAACACCTCCAGATCCCAACAAATCTCCTATCCGAGCCAGTCGTTCTCACTGAAGCAATAAGGACCGATGTTGATGGAGACAAGGTGACCCAGTTAATGGGGCACCTTCTCCATGGATCTTCTTCAGGAAGAGGTACCGCAACCGAGCAGAATGAATCCATATTGCATTGAGTCTTTCCTCTCCCTAGCTGCGTCTGATTAAACAGCTCCAAAATTCCAAAGAGGTAATTCTGAAGAGGTACTTCCAAAGAAAGGAGCTGCGGTGGCTCAAGTGGTTAAGATGCTGAACTGCAGGCTATGGAAGGTCGGTAGTTCAGCAGTTCGAGACCCGGGTGCCACATGACGGAGTGAGCTCCCGTCTCTAGTTCCAGCTCCTGCCAACCGAGCAGTTCGAAAGCAAGAAATTGCAAGTAGATAAATAGGGACCACTTCGGTGGGAAGGTCACAGCATTCTGTGTGCCTTGGCGTTTAGTCATGCCGGCCACATGACCACGGAAATGTCTTTGGACAGCGCTGGCTCTTTGGCTTGGAAACAGAGATGAGCACCACAACCATAGAGTCAGATTCGACTGGCTTTTGAGCAAGGGAACCTTTACCTTTACCTTTTTACTTCCAAAGAGGTGTTGTAGTGCTGTCAGCTGCATCTTGGAGAGTCTCTCCAAAGACAAGCTGAACTGCCTTACATTGGGGAACATAAGAACACAAGAGAAGCCAATGTTGGATCAGGCCAAAGGCCCATCCAGTCCAACACTCTGTCACACAGTGGCTAAAAATACCAGGGGCCATCAGGAGGTCCACCAGTGGGGGCAGGGCACTAGAAGCCCTCCCACTGTTGACCCCCCCCCAAGGGGGTGTCTGGGAATCTGTAGACTCTAAAGAGACCCCTGTAGGGGGTTCCTGAAGCTGGGGGTACCTTTTCTGGAGTGATCCCCTTGGTTTCACCTGAGAGCTGATCGCCCGAAGAGAACCCCTGTTAGCCCCGGCAGGCGTGGCTTTTAGCTACGAGCTCCGGAAGACGACAGCGTGGATTTTGAGAGCGGAAGCTTTATTCTGCCTGTGACTTCCCGGTGTAACAGGCCGGATTAACCCCCCCGCCAGAGTAACCCCGGGTTAATCTGGCCAGCTGTAACAGGCCAGATTCACCCCCCGGCCAGAGTAACCCCGAGGTTACTCTGGCCTAGCCTAGAATAACCCCCCATTCCCCCCCTGGCCAGAGAAACCCTGGGGTTACTCTGGCCTAGGCTAGAATAACCCCCCAAGGCCAGATTAACCCCCCAGGCCTGCTTTCTGGGGCTGCTGTCTTTTCCTACTAAGAGAGATATTTCCCCAATAACCAGAAAGAACCACCTTCTATTGCCAGAGGCACTGCCTTTTACTCTTGGGAAGCCCAAATACCGAGGGCACCCCACTTATAACCTGACCCAGAGAGCCACAGGACATAGAGCACGGCCCAGCTCAGACACTGGTTCTGGCCCCACACTCTTCTATTTGGAGTGCATCCATGACGACATTATTCTTAAGGAGATTTTAATAAGGAACTGCTTGCTCTTGGGATCTACTAAAAGGAAGGACAGGATTGCCCATTGGAAACAATGAGAGACGCTGGAAGGCCCATTGGAAACCATGGGAGCCAGGAATGCCAATTGACTTGCATGGGCTCCATTAGAAAACATTAGGGTACGGGCTTCCGGTCTGGCTCCCGCGTATGGCGGACGCATCCTCGGGTCGCTCCCGAGGGCGCCTCGCCCGCCCGCGGTGGAGGAGGGAATCCGCGCGAGCGGAGACCCGAACGAGCACCTCAGGAGAGAGGAGCTCGGATCCTTCCCCCCCACCCAGCGAAAAAGGCGAGGAGGTTAATCCTCTAACTGCATAAGCGAAAAAGAAAAGGAGGGGGGGAATGGACTGAGCGAACAGTGATGTTTTCCCTTGATGTATTTGAAATAAAGCGAGAGAAAGTTTTGTCTCTCTGGAGCACAATTTAAGAACTTTCTAAAAGTAAACAAAAAAGAAAAGATGTCGGAGCTGGGCAAAAGCGAGCGGAGAAGAAGGGAGGGACTTCCGTCTGGGCGTTTGCTTGTGTGTGAGAGCCGGCTGTTTAGTGTTTTGGACTGTTTATGGTTGTGAATCCGACGGGAGTTCTGTAAAATGGAAAAGTTTGAACTGTGACAGCGAGGAGTGCCTGGTAAGCGCTTATATACGTCCAGTTTCGAGGAGGACCCAATAGAGAGTTTGGGAGCGGAAATAAAAGCGAAATTAAATTAATACCATTCTCAAAGCTGGGGACCTCCAAGGCATGAAAGGAAGAGGATTTATAATGCATGAACTGAGTGTGTTAACAGCAACCCGAAGGAGAATTTAACAAGCCGGAAGTAGAAGGCAACAGAGGAAACCCCTCCTTGTCAGCGAGTAAAAGTGCCCAACACGCAAAGAAGCGCAAAGAAGCGGTTCTGACTGTATCCAGAAGAGTTTTTTTTTTTTATTAACAGAACTCAAGGGAACATTACTAATATACTAACAGAGAATTATATGTGACTGGACTAAGAAAAGAAGTTTGACAACACACAGAAGAAGCCCAAGAAGATTAATTGGACATTACTAACAGTTTAATTTACCAGTTTATATATCACTCAGCTTTCTCTTACTCCCACTGTCTACCCTTCCCATTTTTTCTTTTAAGCGAAATACCTCCCCTTTTTAGGGGAGCCAATAAAATCTTTATTAAAAAAAGAAGAAAACATTAGGGTACAAGTACAGTTGCAATAAAAATGCGGAATGGATTTTCCATTAGGGTCTCTGGGCTCAAATACACTATTCTGAGGATGGAATGAGAGACCACGTAGTGGAATGACGGCCCCAGGGTGGAGCAGGAGTGTTCAGGCACTGGGATGACAGGCCACGGAGTGGAATGACGGCCCCAGGGTGCAGAAGTAGTGTTCAGGCACTGGGTTGACAGGCCACGGAGTGGAATGACAGCCCCAGGGTATACCAGGAGTGTTCTGGGTCTGGGATGACAAGCCACGGAGTGGAATGACAGCCCCAGGGTATACCAGGAGTGTTCTGGGTCTGGGATGACAAGCCACGGAGTGGAATGACAGCCCCAGGGTGCAGCAGGAGTGTTTTGGAACTGGGGTGACAGGCCATGGAGTGGAATGACAGCCCCAGGGTGCAGCAGGAGTGTTCTGGAACTGGGATGACAGGCTATGGCAAATAAAATGCAAGTCTGTGGTCAGGCAGGCAAAAAGGGAATATGAGGAGCATATAGCAAAAAACGTAAAGACCAACAAAAAAACTTTCTTCAAATACATTAGGAGCAGGAAACCAGCCAGGGAGGCAGTGGGGCCCTTGGATGACCAAGGGGACGAGAGAGGAGGTCCTAAAACTGATAGACAACTTAAAAACTGATAAATCATGAGGCCCAGATGGCATACATCCGAGAGTTCTGAAAGAACTCAAATGTGAACCCTACGAACGTGTTGCAGCGCTGTTACAGAAGGACAAAAGAAAGGCCCTGACAGATCAGACCAGTGGTCCACGTGGTCCAGCATCCTGTCTCATCCTGCAGCCTACCAGTTGCCCTGGTGGGTCAACAAAGAGACCATAGAGTCTTCCCTGATGCTGCCTTCTAGCACAGCTATTCAGAGACTTTCCGTAGCCACCATGACTAGCAATCATTGATAGACCTAGCCAATGCTCCCTTCTAACCTGTGGAGTCTTGGGAGCAAAAATTCTACTTAGTGGGCAACTGGCATTAAAGTTGCCAGTGAGCAATTTGGCTACTGCACGAATCAGTTTGCTCTGGAGCCATCCTTCCTGAGCGAAGACAAAAATGTGTGACCCAGAAGATTAAAAAAAAAACCAGTGAGCTAGCTCACACTAACTCAGCTTAGAGGGAACACTGGACCTATCCTTCATGGATCTATCTAAGTGCCTTTTAGAGTCACCCATGTGTGTGGCTATCACTGCACCCAGTGGCAGTGTATTCCACAATTATTTACTTGTTAAGCAAAGCTGGTATTCCCAGGAGTCATATATGGCTGCGAGAGTTGGACTATAAGGAAGGCCGAGCAACGAAGAATTGATTCTTTTGAACTATGGTGCTGGAGAAGACTCTTGAGAGTCCCTTGGATTGCAAGGAGATCAAATCAGTCAATCCTAAAAGAAATCAACCCTGACTGTTCCCTGGAAGGCCAGATAATGAAACTGAAGCTCAAATACTTTGGCCACCAAATGAGAAGGGAGCAGTCACTGGAGAAGACCCTGATGCTGGGAAAGATTGAAGGTCAAAGAAGACAGGGAGGGCAAAGGATGAGATGGTTAGACAGTGTCATAGATGCAGCAAACATGAAATTGAGCCAACTTCAGAGGACGGTGGAAGACAGGAGGGCCTGGCGCGATCTTGTCCATGGGGTCGCGAAGAGTCGGACTCGACTGTGCGACTGAACAACAACAAAAACCTCCATCCCCCCACCCCCAAGTTCTAGCATCATGGGAGAGAGGGGGAAAGCACTGTCTTATCAATTCTACCCCATGCATACAAGCTAGATGGGATTTAATGGAGCATTTGGCAGGGGCTGTGGAGAAGAATAACATTCTTAGAGAGCTGATGTGCTACGTGGGAATGGAGAAGGGAAGGATAGATGAGAGGAGTGACGTACAAGCGGGAAGAATCTTCTGGCAGTTGTTTCCCATGCAGCAGGTAGTCCGGGAGAACATCTGTCCTGCCCTGCCCAGATTAATAGAATGGTCGGGTTCAGCGCAGTCCCTCGATCGGATGCATGACTTCACAATGGCCTTCACTTGCATCACTGAAGGGATTGAAGAAGAAAGGAGAAGGAAGTGAATTAGATGACATGTTATGGTATCCTGTATGCAAATCGTACATGGTTTTGAGTCCTCTGATCCATTTGCTACCCGCCTTCCCAAAGGGAGTGGTGGCGCAGGGGATAATTCCCCTGCTTAACTATAACATCTGAACTGCCAAGCTTTGTCAGTTCTAGCCCCGTGCTAGTGTGAGCAACCAAGCCTTGTCCTAGCTCATTGTCCACCCAGCGATTCAAAAGCTTCGGCAAGTAGATAAATTGGGGACCCCCCCGTAAGGGGGTGGGCACACCACTCCCTTTGGGAAGGGGTTAGCTGCCGCGTGTGACTTCTGTGGCGCAGCAAGATCAAAAGATGAAAGATCTGTTTTGGCACCCCTGCAGTGGAGCAAGTCGGCCAGGAAGTGGTAGTGTGTGGCACCGCGACATCAAGAAGCCCTGACGTCATCAGCCAGCCGACAAGAATACATGCCGTCGGAACACGACTGATCCAGCCCGCAGATGAATCCTACAGCCAGCTACAATGTGTGTGTAATTAAAAATGCTGTATGTTGTCTTCCCTATCCCCCATGAATATTGTTAGTCCAATTGTCATGAGTAACTGTAAATCGCTCTGAGCCCGCAGGTGTGTGGGAAAAAGCGATCAATAAATCGAAAGTATTATTATTGTTGTTGTTGTTGTTGTTGTTGTTGTTGTTGTTGTTGTTGTTGTTGTTGTTGTTGTTGTTGTTGTTGTTGTTGTTGTTGTTGTTGTTGTTGTTGTTGTTGGAAAGATGCCCACCTGAACTGCATGCAAACCAGTGATCTGCCACTGAACTGCCAGATACCCAAGGGCAAAGGATAGCTCCACGTAGCTCAGAACTGTAAATCCCAAAGCACGGAAGCAATTCACGTTGCAAACCACAACCGGGTGGCTGACCTTCCAGGCAGCATTCTTTACCCAAAGGGAGACTCCAGCAAGAAACCCCCCCGGCTTTCCATCAGGGGCCCCCAACTTACCACTCTGGACAGGCAGGCAGGCAAGCAGGTGGGCCCCGGATGAGATGCGCTCACCGGCCGGCCAATGGGCAGAGTGCCCGCCCAGTGGCCCATCATGGCCATCCTCTCTTGCTCCAACTCACCCCATGGTGCTCTGCTCCGCCCCCAGCCAGGAGGCTCCTGGCAGCCGCCTCGTCGTCTCCGGCCCCAGCCGGTCCCTTCCATGCTGGGCAGAGCAAGCGAGAGCCCCTGCCTGCCTGCCTGCCTGCCCGCCTGCCCAGGCACTGACAGTCGGGATGGGACAGCGAGTGGACGTGGTGGGGGCTGTGAACCCTCTTTCTAGAGTGGGGAGTGAGGCCCCTGGTGACGGGGTGTCTGCGCACAGACCGGGCGGGCGCGTTCCTTCGTCCCAGGGCTCCAGGACAATGACTCATGCTTCGGGCCCACGTTTGAGTGGTGGGAGCAAGGGAAGAGGGGAGCTGTGTGCAAGGGAACTTCAAAACCCGTGTCCCCCCCCCCCCGCAGCGCACCAGGACTGAGTCGGGGCTGGAAGTCAACTCTTTGGAAGGCCCCGATTCAAACCCTTTTTATTTTAATTTCAGTGCCCCCTGAATTATTTAAAGCACCCCCCCCCCGATTTAAGACATCCTGGCTACGGGCCTGATTAGCAATTCATCGAGACCCTCCTGTGGAAATGGAAGCTGCATGTATTCAGAAGACATTTCCCATTCGCTGGACTTCTGCTGGCAAGCTTTGGTCTTTGGGACTTACACCCCGAGCCTTCCATCTGTACGATGCCGCAAGAATCCTTCTCGGGGAGACAATGCTCCCAGCTTCCAGTGCAGGTGTTCCTAAAGGCGTGGCACGTCTCACATGACAAAGACCGCCCTGACAAGAGGGAAAAGAAGGAAGACAGATAAATCCTCTTTTTTTCACCTTGTTTTTCCAATTTTAGTAGAGCTGACACAAATTTCACCTATTGCTCGGTGGTGGTGGTGGTGGTGGTGGAAAGTGCCGTCAAGTCGAAGCTGACTTCTGGTGACCCTGCATGGGTAGTGATGATGATGATGATGATGATGATAATTATTTATTGATCGCTTTCCCCACACACACCTGCAGGCTCAGAGCGATTTACAGTCCTCATACAACCCATCCTCGTGGGCTGGTAGAGGCTACCACACGGTGTGTTCAGTGCATGGATGTTCAATGCCACTGTACATATCCCAGCTCTCTCTGAAAGAGGGCTGTTTTTCTTTGCCCCTTTCCTGCATGCACTTTCTTTAGAACACTTGTAGACAACTCATCTGTTCCTTTATAAGACAGTTCTGTTTGAAGGTCAATAGGTGGCGCTAAACTGGTGGGAAGGCAGTCCTCTGTGGTCTCTTCCTCTGAGGACCTCACGCCCACCTCCTTCATTCGGTGAGCTTCTTCTGAACAAGGATGTGTACATAAACTGTCTTTCAACAATTCGTATCTCTTGGTGACGTGTTGAAAATATACCGTTGATTCACTTCATCATAAAGCTATGCTTACAACTATGTTCTTCAATGGGCATTCAGCAATCATAGGCAGTTTATGTACACATCCTTGTTCGGAAGAAGATCATTGTCGAAACGGCACACCATTCCGGAGACCACCGTCTACATTCACTATATATATTACTTATTTTCTGTTATTGTATACTATGATTTATGAATATATGACCAAGCGCTAAATTGTTACAGTTTTTTTTTTCCTTTTTCAGAGTTCCGGGCTGTTCCATTACAGACGACATCCTTTCAGACGAAGTACTTTTTAATGTTTCCTCAAGAGGGGAAAAGCCTCCCCGTGCCACAGAGCCACAGCTGCTGGTGTGACCGTGGGTCAGTCACAAGTTCTTTCAGAGCTGTTCTCTTAAGGGCAGTTCTTCAGAGAGCTCTCTCAGCCCCACCTACCTCACAGGGGGTCTGTTATGGGGAGGGGAGGGGAAACCACAGAATTCCAGGCTGTTTCATTACAGACGACATCCTTTCAGACTAAGGACTATTGAATGTTTCCTCAAGGGGGGGGGATCTCTCCCCCTGCATGTAGAAAACCAGCACCTCAGGCAATAGTTTTACCAATCAGAAAACCTGTTTTTCTGACAAGGTAATTAACCTTTAGGTCTAAGAAGCCAGAAGACTCCAGATGGTTTGCAGCTGTGGCACTTGCCAAATAATTTAGGGCAAGGCCCATGCTCTTACCTAGATCACGCCCAGCCTAGCCTGGTCTCATCCGATCTCAGAAGGGAAGCAGGGTCAGCCCTTGTGAGGCTTACCATTCCCCCATGGGGGGCTGCCCGTTTTCAGGGCTTTGATCCACTGCCCCAGACTCAGCCGGCAGGGGGAACCCCTTCCCTAAAGTGCCACGTTTGTGCCAATGTGCCTGGCATGACGATGTCACTTGAGGATGCCCTATCAGTCAAGGAAAAACTCTATGGTCTTTCCTCGAACAATAGAGGCCACGCCCACAATGTGCCCTGCATGATGACGTCACTTCCGAAGAACTCCCAGACCAGAAGAAGGAACCTCCCCCACCCCACTGGCAGTCAGGTAAGATCTGGAAACCCTACCCCTTGTCAGTACTTGGATGGGAGGCCACCAAGGAAGTCCGGCGTTGCTACGCAGAGGCAGGCCATGGCAAACCACCTCTGAACCTCTCTGGCCTCAAAAGCCTTCTTTAAAAAAGGTAAAGGTAAAGGTTCCCTTGCTCAAAAGCCAGTTGAGTCCGACTCTAGATTTGCAGTGCTCATCTCCGTTTCAAAGCCGAAGAGCCAGCGCTGTCCGAAGACGTTTCCGTGGTCATGTAGCCGGCATGACTAAACACCAAGGCGCATGGAACGCTGTTCCCTTCCCACCAAAGTGGTACCTATTTATCTACTTGCAATGTCTTGCTTTCGAACTGCTAGGTTGGCAGGAGCTGGAACTAGAGACGTGAGCTCACTCCGTCATGCGGCACCCCTGGGTCTCGAACTGCTGAACTACTGACCTTCCACAGCCTGCAGTTCAGCGTCTTAACCACTTGAGCCACTTCTTGGGGGTCTCCATAAGCCAGCTGTGCCTTGACGGCACTTCCCACCACCAAGGCCCACGAACACGGCAAGGCCTGTTAGGGTGTCTCCTTGACCCTGCCCCAGTTCTGTTCCCGAAACGGAAAGTGGACAACTCCATCAGTGAGAGCGCTGTGCGAAAACAAAACCCCGTCTCCCTGGGTGTTTCATTTCCCCACAGGGAATGATCTTTTCCTTGTGAGAAGGAGAGGCTAAAAGACGGCGTGTTAAAGCCATCCATTGCTTCAAAAAGTGGCAGGATACCATATTTATAACAAGAGGAAGCATGATTCGCCGCAGGAATGGGAGACGGTGCTGTTTCAATGCCATCTACTGGATATCTGAGGAAGCAATGAGAAACAGGCAGGAAGCCTCGCCTAGGACAAAAAAAACTCATGGACTACTTTGGCTAGACTACAGGTGAGAGCTTTCATTGACTTTTGGCTAGTTCTGCGAGGGGCCAGCAGACCAATCAAACAGCTTCCACACAGGACCTCCCACCTTTCTTAAAGGCACAGTCCCACAAGAATTTCTCCTGTAAATGCTTTTTTCCCCAATCATTTAAAAACTGGTCTCTTTTAAGAGAGTTTTTCTGTCTTAACTTTTAGCTTTCTTGACTACAGAAGCCATCACCCCCACCTGCCGGCTTGTTCTCAGAATTGTTGCTTAGGCTGGCAGAAGTGATTAACTTGCAGCAGCTGAGAACTGTCATCCAAAGTGGTCGACAGCTTGCAATTTAGAGATCTATCCTGGTCACAGCTTTCCATGGGCTAAATGTTTTTTTTTTTCCAGCACTGAGAACTGCAGCCCCACTAGAAGAAAAAATTGCCCCACAAGCCACAAAATCCTGGCTACGGGCCTGCTTCCCCATGAACACTTTTACCAAGGAAGATGGCTTGCAAGATCAAAGCCCATGCAGCAGCATCACAACACCCCCTCCATCTTTTACAGGGGCCTAAGAACAGCTTGGTGTTTAGTCATGCTGGCCACATGACCACGGAAACGTCTTCGGACAGCACTGGCTCTTCGGCTTTGAAATGGAGATGAGCACCGCAACCCTAGAGTCGGACTCGACTGGCTTTCAAGCAAGGGAACCTTTACTTTTACCTTTAAGAACAGAAGATTCACTGTGTTGTAAGTATATATCTTTTAGCTAAAGCTTAAACACTCCTTAAACACGTGAAGCTACCTCATACTGACCAGGCCATTGGTCTACTGATATCAGCATTGTCTGCTCTGACTGGCAGCTGGGGTTGACGAGCACACGGGAGGGGGGGTTACCAGGATCCTCTGGGAGAGGGGAGGGAGGGCCGGGAGAGGGAACTCCAGAGTGAGTTCGGTGTGAGCTGCCCTCACACTTCAAGGGACCTCATTCCTTTTAAATGCTTTCCCTCCACTGGAAATGATGGAGGAGGGGGGGCACTTTCCCAATGGTGAGGCAAGTACTAAAGACCTCTGACTCCCTGTCCTGAAGTGGCTTTAATAATTTGGGAGTGAATTGATAAGAAGCCAGTATTTGCTTGAAGAAGAGGGATGTGAGATAGATGATTGAGATGGAGAGATGACAGACAGAGAGAGAGAGAAAGAAAGATGATAGATAGATAGATAAGATGATTGATAGATAGATAGATAGA
>NW_015161521.1:62051-63515 GCF_001447785.1 Gekko japonicus
GGGAGGGCCTTTGCGGGGCCGGCCTTGCAGGTCCACCGCCGGGCCCCTCATGGGGCTCGGCAGTGGAGCTGCAGGGCCAGCGGCGGCAGCCGGGACCGTTGGGGGTGGGATGTGTGGCCTTATGACACACTTCCGGTGATGTCAGGGGGTGTGTCCTTATGTCACACTTCCGGTGATGTCAGGGGGTGTGGCATATGCTAATGAGTTATGCTAATGAGTTCCCCTAGCTCTTTTTCTATGAAACAACCCCTATAGATAGATGATAGATAGATAGATAGATAGATTGATAGATAGATGATAGATAGATAGATAGATAGATAGATAGATAGATAGATAGATAGATAGATGATAGATAGATAGATAGATGTGGATGCCTTTGAATGAATCCTCACCAATGGTCCCTCTAAGCTGTGGAGTCTTGTGAGCAAAAATTCTACTTTGTGAGCTACTGGCATTAAAGTTGTGAGCGAGCAATTTGGCTACTGCCTAAATTAGTTTGCTCTGGACCCATCCTTCCTGGGCTGAGACAAAAAATGTGTGAGTCGGAAGCTAAAAAACTGTGAGCTGGCTCACACTAACTCAGCTTAGAGGGAACACTGATTCCTCACAGACTACTTTCTGTTCCCCTCTCCCAGGCCTGCATTGGGGGTGGGGGTGGGGCTCTGTTTTGAGTAGGTTGTAGTTCCGAGTGTGTGAAGAAACAACCAAGAAGCCCAGTGTTGAAGTTGCCAGTCTCCTGTGTGCTATCTGGACAGGTAAGCTTAATGTTACACACCAAACCCCAAAGGATAGTAGACTCTTCTCTCTCCAGCCCTGAGTTCAAAGAGATGGGGAAAGTGCTGGCCTGTGGTTGGGTTGCCAGCTCCAGGTTGAGAAATACCTGGAGATTTGAAGGGTAGAACCTGGAGAGAGTGAGGTTTGGGAAAGGGAGGGACTTCGACGCGGTACAGTTGCCATGGAGACCACCCTCCATTTTCTCCAAAGGAACTGATCTCTGGTCTGGCGAGCAGCCGCAAAAGCGGGAGATTGCCAGGCCCCACCTTGAGGTTGGCAAACAGCCTTCAGTCATTAAAAAAAGAATATTGTGAATCAATATCACAGCGTAGAGGGAAAGGCCTCCCTTTGTGTGCCAGTGAGTAACAATCCCACCTTTTTTTTCCAGAAATGGCCGGTTTGCAGTGGGGTTAAGAACATAAGAGACGCCAACGTTGGATCAGGCCAAAGGCCCATCCAGTCCAACACTCTGTGTCACACAGTGGCCAGAAATACCAGTGCCATCAGGAGGTCCAGCAGTGGGGCCAGGACACTAGAAGCCCTCCCCCTGTTGACCCCCCCCCCCGAAGCACCAAGAAGACACAGCATCACTTGCCCCAGACATAAGAACATAAGAGATACCAATGTTGGATCAGGCCAAAGGCCCATCCAGCCCAACACTCTGTGTCACACAGTGGCCAGAAATACCAG
>NW_015161521.1:63933-75933 GCF_001447785.1 Gekko japonicus
TAGGGAAAGTGTTCCAACCCTTTTATCATTCGAGTTGCCCTTTTCTGCACATTTTCCAAAAGCTATAATATCCTTTTTAAGGTGTGGTGACCAGGACTTCGCCTCTTCTTCTAACAGCAAGTTCTTCTAACAGCAAGGTTCTAACAGCAAGTTCTCTGTTGAAACGAATTAACGCCTGCAGAGGATTGTCTAAGAGGAGACACATCTGTCGGCCCTGAAAACTCTCCCTTCTGCAGCAACCCCAGACACTCACCCAGAGTTATGGAGGAGGCGAAGAGGCTGAGGACGAGGAGGAAGTGCATATTCCCAGATGTCCCCTGTAGCTGGGATCGAAGCCCGGCTCGGGAACCTTGAACGGTTGCGAAGTCTCTGCTTCTGAATGACCCAGTGGCGAGTGGTGCTTGGCAGAAGAAAGTGGACAAACACTTCCCAGTAGGAGGGGGAAGAGACATCAGGACAACCCCTTATCCTCATCCCCCTGAGCAGAGAGGCGGGTCCACAGCTTGCTGGATCGGAAATCCACTGTGGTTTCTTGAAAAATACAGAGACGGATGAGTGACTTAGCTTAGCGTACTTTATTTAGCACAGAAAAAGACAACTTTAGCCATCTCGCAGGCCAACTTACATCCCCCCTGAATCTACCACCCAGAACACACACACACACCCACTACCCAATAGGTTCTAACTCGTAGCCGAGAGTCCCATAGGCTCTCGGGCGGGAGCCTAGCCCTCTGACTGGTGTGGCTAGGATCCACATCGTCCAGTGTTTATCTGAGCGAAGCTCGATGTTTGCGCTTGACCGCGTGGCGCCCACGCTGACCACACGGTCAGGACCGGATACATTATATTTAGAAGAAGAAGAAGAAGAGATTGGATTTATACCCCGCCCTTCACTTGGAGTCTCAGAGCGGCTTACCAACTCCTTTCCCTTCCCCTCCCCACAACAGACACCCTGTGAGGTGGGTGGGGCTGAGAGAGCTCTGACACAAACGGCTCTTTTTCAAGGACAGCTGTGCCAGAGCTTGTGACTGACCCAAGGTCACATCAGCAGGTGCAAGTGGAGGAGTGGGGAATCAAACCTGGTTCTCCCAGATTAGAGTCCGCGCACTTAACCACTACACCAAACCAGTACACACACACACACACACCCCTTGCGTTAATATCATCAAATCTGTACACATCTGGGGGAACCACTTTGGATCGGCCTGAGAAGCTGTTAGCTACCAAGGGGAGACGGGCGGGCAGCCGCCTTCCCCGCCCTTTCAACCAGATGCTGCCGTAGATACTTTGCTACACATCAGTGTAGAGCCTGTGGGGTTTCGTCCCCCACCCCCGTCGCTTAACAAGAGAACCTGGAAGAATCACGTGTCTTTCTCTTGCATCGGAATCATTCTGCCGACCTCACACAGACCAGTTCCGACAACTATTGTGCAACAGCAGAGCCCCGCTGGACACATTTGTTTGGTTTGGCTCAAGGCCTGATAGAGGGGAGTTCTCCTGGGGGGGGGGGTGTTGCTGTGTTTTTTGTTTCTTTCCCAACTGCCTTCCCTGGCCCACCTACAGAAAAAATGCTTAGTGCGCTCCAAACCCGAGGCTGAGCAGAGAGAACTGTACGTGCACATAACCGGCTGTGTGTTTCCTGGCCGCCAAGACCTGACCCTGGCCCTCTTTTGCTCCGACGTCTGTGCACGGGAAAAGAACATATATATCTGTCCCAGCTTTCCTTGCTGGAGATGGGCAGCCGTCCGAGTCAAGAATGCCTGGACAGAGATGAGATACCAGTGAAGCTAAATTTAACTGCACGCCAGCTTGGGGGCTTTCTCCCTAATCCAGTGTAGCCTACGGTGGTGGGGAGTGTGCGGTGGCAGTAATCTAAGGACATGTTGATTCTCTGGGAGGCACTGGATGTCGCTGTCCAAAGCAGCACTGACCCATCTGCACATGTATGTTCCCTCCCTGCTCAAGTTTTGGAGCTATAAATCACCAGATGGGGGGTGGGGAATGCCTTGAGCACTGCACAACCCAAGTGACCCCTTCAGTGGCCAACAATGGAACTTCTCGCCACACTTTCGGCAAATGCTCAGGTATTATTCTCTGGAAAAGCTAAGGATGTTGTCAAGAAGGCAGAGGGAACTGAAGTAAGCGTGAGGGACTCGCCCTATGCCTGGGGTCACTGCCACAGGATGGAGGAAGGAGGAGGAGGAGATTGGATTTATACCCTGCCCTTCAGTACCCAAAAAGAGTCTCAGAGTAGCTTACAATCTCCTTTCCCTTCCCCTCCCTGCAACAGACACCCTGTGAGCAATGTTCCCTCTAAGCTTCGGAGTCTTACGAGTTAACATTCTAGTTTGTGAGCTCCTGGCATTAAAGTTGTGAGCGAGTGTTTTGGCTTCTGCAGAAATTAGTTTGCTCTGGAGCCATCTTTCCTGAGCTAAGACAAAAATGTGTGAGCCGGAGGCTAAGAAACTGTGAGTTAGCTCACACTAACTCATCTTAGAGGGAACACTGCCTGTGAGGTAAAAGAAGAAGAGATTGGATTTATACCCCGCCTTTCACTACCCAAAGGTGTCTCAAAGTGGCTTACAATCTCCTTTCCCTTCACTTCCCTGCAACAGACACCCTGTGAGGTAAAAGAAGAAGAAGAGATTGGATTTATACCCCGCCCTTCACTACCCAAAGGTGTCTCAGTGCAGCTTACAATCTCCTTTCCCTTCCACTCCCCACAACAGATACTCCTGTGAGGATGGAAGGGGCTGAGAGAGCTCTTTTGACAACAGCTCCGAGAGAACTGTGACTGACCCAAGGTTACGCCAGCAGCTGCATGTGGAGGGGTGGAGAATCAAACCCGGTTATCCCAGATTAGAGTCCGAGCTCCTAACCATTGCATCAAACTGGCTCTCTCAGAAATCACTCAGCCATATGGCAGCCATGTGTCTTCTTGGCACTTCTTTGAAGTGAAGTGGCTTAAGGGGATGCTATGGAAGGAGAGGGGGAGAGAAATTAAAGGGGAGGGCTGAGACAGGACACACAAATGGTGGACGTCAAAACACTGTGAACCTTAAACAGGCTGGCAAGTGATCCTTAACTGCTGGTTTGTCAGCCAATGAAGCAGCATTTCCATTTGCAGAGGAGAGTCATTCTTATCCACTCTCCCTTCCCACATTTGTTGTTGTCGTTGCTCAGTCGCACAGTCGAGTCCGACTCTTCACGACCCCATGGACCAGCTCCCGCCAGGCCCTCCTGTCTTCCGCCGTCCTCTGAAGTTGGCTCAATTTCATGTTCGTTGCATCTGTGACACTGTCTAACCATCTCATCCTTTGCCGTCCCCTTCCCACATTGCCCCCGTCCAACTGTCCACCGATCTCCCCAGGAGCAATTTCAGCTGAAGGCACAGGAGGCAGGGAATCTCCTCGGTCCCCTGTGACTCCAAACCGCGCTCTGTTCAGTGAACTTCGACACAATTCTTCTTTTGTCTTAAAAAGTTTAGTCCTCCTTAATTTGATTGTCAACTTTGTGATGTGTTAAAAAAAATCGATAAAAATATAGGTGTAGAAGAACATGTAGGTGACATAAGATTCCAAGGTGAGGGGGCACTGTAAGACAGAGCGGCCTTTAGTGGCCCAGGAAATGTACAGATATTTCGGGCTGAAAGGTATTCTACGATTAGTAAGAACATTAGAACGTAGCAAGAGCCCTGCTGGATCAGACCAGTGCTCCAAGTAGCCCAGCATCCTGTCTCATGAAGGGGCAAAGCAGTTCCTCTGGAGGGCCAACAGCAGGGCGTAGAGGCCGAGGCCTTCACAAGAGCATCAGAAGAGCACTACTACATAAGACCAGTGGCCCATCTAGTCCAGCATCCTGTCTCACACTGTGGCTAACCACTTCCTCTGGAGACCCAACAACAGGACATGGCGGCTGAGGCCTTCATAAGAGCATCAGAAGAGCACTACTAGATAAGACCAATGGCCCATCTAGTCCAGCATCCTGTCTCACACTGCAGCTAACCACTTCCTCTGGAGACCCAACAACAGGACATGGTGGCTGAGGCCTTCAGAAGAGCATCAGAAGAGCTCTGCTGGATCAGACCAGTAGTCCTCCTAGTCTAGCATCCAGTCTTACACAGTGGCCAACCAGTTCCTCTGGAGAGTCAACCACAGGGCATGAAGGCCAAGGCCTTCATAAGAGCATAAGAAGAGCCCTGCTGGATCAGACCAGCGGTCCAGCATCCTGTCTCACACAGTGGCCAGCCAGTTCCTCTGGAGGGCCAACCACAGGTCATGGAAGCCAAGACCTTCCCCTGATGTTGTCCCTGGCCCAGAGGTCATTTCGGGGGGGGATCACGGGGGATCGCAGTTCCCCTGGGTGAAGTACGGGGGACGGGGCACATGATGAAGCCCCGCCCCCTGCTTCCGACTGCTCCACTTCCAGCCCTCATTCAGCCAGAAGGAGGCAGGAGAAGAGGGAGGGTAAGTTGCCAGGGAGGGCCTTTGCGGGGCTTCCTTGCACTCCCGCTGGCCTTGCAGGTCCACCGCCGGGCCCCTCATGGAGCTCGGCAGTGGAGCTGCAATGCCGCCGGTGGCGGCCGGGACCGTTGGGGGCGGGGTGTGTGGCCTTATGACACACTTCCGGTAATGTCAGGGGGCGTGGCCTTATGACACACTTCCGGTGATGTCAGGGGGTGTGGCATATGCTAATGAGTTATGCTAATGAGTTCCCCTAGCTCTTTTTCTATGAAATGACCCCTGCCCTGGCCACAGTTCCCTGTAGCGTGCGTTTGTGCACAATCTCGCAGGGATTTCCCCCAGTTGACGCACAGCTTCTCCTCTATGCACGGGAGATTCCTCTGGGATGCCCCGTCCTCCCACTTAGGTGGCCTGTTGGTGCCTGCTTGCCTGAAATAGGAGCTGCCCCCTGCTTGCTTCTAGTACGTTGCAGTTTCCTGTGCAGTTCTCCCAAGCATCTTCCCTGCTGACTGCTCCTGGAGAACATCATCTCGAAGCACCAGCCAGCTGGGGTAAGTAGCAGATAGGGCTGTTGGGAGACTGCCAGGGGAGGCCCCGGTAGCTGTGCAGCCTGGCCCCAGTAGCTGGTTTGGTTAGGGTTGCCAAATCTTATTCACTCACAGGTGGGGGGAGCGTCTTCTGCTCCGGGAGCTGGCTGGGGATGTGCGCGCACGCGCCGCCAGAACATCACTGGAAGTGACGCACAACGTAGGCACATTGGGGGCGTGGCTTAGATCGTCGGGGGGAAACCATATGGTTTTCCCCTCCGACAGGCTGGGCCATGCCCCCAAAGTGCCCTACGTCGTGTGTCACCTCTGGCAACCTAGTCCTCCACCCACCCACCCCAGCCAGGGGGGACATAGCAACTGTATGCTGGTGAAGGAGCATATGCAATACAGCTAGTAGTTTATATTTCATGTCTGTATGTTTTGTGTGTATTATTCTTCAAATACGGTTTAAATATAATCTAAAAGAATTTATTCTGAGATTTTTACAAGGTTATGGAAGTAATCTAAAAAACTAATTTACCTGATAGTCAAATGTGGACTCGCTCACAACTTTAATGCTACTAGTTTTCCCCCGCTCGCGAGGTAGAATTTCTGCTCACAACACTGTGGAGCTTAGAGGGAACATTGTCCCTGGCTATGGAAGTCAGAGGTTGACTGCCCCTGAACATGGAGGTTCCTCTCAGTCACCATGGCCAGTAGCCACTGATAGGCCTATCCGCCACGAATCCCTTTTAAAGCTGTTTATTCCTGTGGCCATCACTACATCCTCTGGCACCGAATTCCACATTTTAATCACTCTCTGCGTAAAGAAGTATTTCCCTTTGGCCGTCCTTTAACTTACTGCCTATCCGTTTCGTTGGATGCCCTTGAGTTCTAGCGTTTTGGGAGAGGGGTAGAAAATTATCTATGTCAACTCTCTCCACCCCATACATAATTTTATGAGCCTGTGTCATGTCCCCCCTTAGTCTCTTTTCTGAACTGAAAAGTCCCAGACTCCTCAGCCTTTCTTCAAAGGGAATGTGCTCCAACCCCCTAATCATCCTGGTTATCCTTCTCTGTAATTTTTCCAACTCTGCAAGGTCCTTTTGGAGATGCGGTGACTAGAACTGTGCACAGTATTCCAAATGAGGCTGCACCATAGATCTGTACAGGGGCATTACAATAGTGGCCGTTTTATTCCAAACTGTTTCATAATAGAGATTTACTTCATTTCATTTTCAGTTAAGTGGTGGTGCTGGACAATGCCATCAAGCTGCAGCCACCCCTGTAGGGCAGGGGTGTCAAACATGTGGCCAGCGAGCCAGATCAGATCAGGCCGTCAGAAGTCTCCTATCCAGCCTGCAAGGAAGTGGCTGTCTCCTGCTCCTTTCTCCAATTCTACTGCTGCTGCTGTGTCAACAGCTTGCTTTACCAGACTCTCTCAATTGCACAGGAGAGATAGATAGGCAAGCTTCTGTTCCCTGCAGTGGCTGAGGCTCCTCCTCCTCCCAGGGAGAGGGTGGGAATGAGCCAGAGCTTGCTTGCTTCCTGGCCAGGCTCCCTCCATCACACAGGTGACAAAGGCAAGCCTTTCTTCCCCTCCATTGGCTGAGGCTCCTCCCCTTGCTCCTCCCTTGCTTTTCTCAGATGCCTCAATCACACAGGAGAAATACAAAGCATCTTTAAGACCAACAAAGCTTTATTCAGGGTATGAACCTTTGATGCCCTTGCTGCAATGTCTGTTTTGTTGGGCTCATCATGCCAGAGCTCTTCTGGGTGCAACTGGGTTCCCTCCCCCTTTTCACTGTATTCATGCTCTCATGGTTCAGTCTTTCTCAGTAGGAAAGCAATGTGGACTATGAGGAATAACAACAAGCCAGTGAGGTGGATTAGGCTGAAACTGTGTGTCCAGACCAAGTTCACCCAGCACATTTCCTTTGTAGACTGGGGGGTTTGAACCTAGACTTCCCAGATAGTAGGCTGATACTGACCACTATACATGTCTGTCTCTCTACTCTTGCACTGCCTCATAGGAGTTGTAGTAGACAAACACATAGCCCTCAGTCTGTGTCAGGATGCCTTCTCGTGTTCTTGACCAGCACACAAAGCAATTGTGTTAGAACACAATTGATGTACAAAAGCTCACAATGCCCAGCCTTTTCGTGTTTTCTCCTGGGTCCTAGGCTCAGAACACTGAGCATGAGATTTCCGTAATGCATGTCAATAAAGTAGACTTGCAGCTTACAGATACACACCTGAACAGCATACTCAAGATTGCTACAGCACAGACATTTTGATGCAATAATTCAGAGCAAGAGGTGTCAATTATCAGAAACTGTTAAATAAACAAAATATTGCAAGAGTACTGATGTTTTAAGCATGTTTTATTTAAAGTTTTTTTTAAAAAAATCTTTAGTTGTGTTTGTGTCCTTTATAAAGCTTAAATCTCCACTACCTGGCATTACATTTTATGACACACATAGCCCAACCCCACAAGGTCTCATTTATGTCAGATCTGGCCCTCATAACAAATGAGTTCGACACCCTTGCTGTAGGATTTTCAAGGCATTCAGAGGTGGTTTGCCATTGCTCACCTCTGCATTATGACCCTGGTATTCCTTGACGGAGAGTCCCATAAGCTTAAAAATGGCATGGCATGGGCTTCAGAGAAAGGTACCCAATGTGCCCAGCGTGGTCTGGTGATGGAACTGGTTCCAGACTGACCACTGCTGACCACTCCTTGGCGGCAGTGCTGCTGGATCTCTTTGGAGTCGCTCCAACAAACCATTACCAAAGCCACCTGTGGAAGGGAAGGCAGCCTAGTTGAGCCCAGTCTCAGGAGCTAAGCAGGGTCAGTACTTGGAAGCGAGACCACCAAGGAAGGTTCTGCAGAGGGAGGTGATGGCAAACCACCTCTACTTCTCACTGGCCTTGAAAGCCCCTTGCTGGGGTCACCTTAAGTTCATAGTCTAGCCCAATCTCATCAGATCTCAGAAGCTAAGCGGGGTCAGTTCTTGGAAGCGAGACCACCAAGGAGGACTCTGCAGAGGAAGGTCATGGCAAGCCACCTCTGCTTCTCACTGGCCTTGAAAGCCCCTTGCTGGGGTTGCAGTAATTCAGCTGCCACTTGATGGCACTGTGCACACGCACACAACGGCACCTGCCAGGCACATCAGATGTGGCCTCCTTCAAAGAATGGTGGCCATGCTTGGCTGCCCCCTTCTTCTGCCAACTCTGCCTTGAGAAATTTGGAGGTGATACTTGAGGGAAGTGGAGTTTGGAGAGGGGAGGGAACTCAGTGGGGACATGTTGTTACAGAGCCCACCCCCTGAAGCTGCTGTTTCCTCCTGGGGAACTGATCTTTCTAGTCTGGAGATGTAATTCTGGGAGAACTCCAAGCCTCACCTGGAGATCAGCAGCTGTTCTTCTTCAAGTGCCTACTGCCTCCAGAGGCCATAGGAAGGTGGGGTGTGTGAACAGGTACACGGGGGCAGTGCATTCTCTAAAAGTCTGTGCTCTGAGTTTGACACAAAGGCTGCCACCAAGTGGCAAGGAGGAGGAACTGCTTGAGCAGAATCCCTGAATCTTCACCTCGGGGCAAGTCAACTGAGGATCTTCCCGAGCAGGACACCAGAAATGGCTTGGAGGAAGAGTCTGAGGGATACTGGGAAGGAGCCGGCCGTCCCAGAGGCTAGTGTGCAATTGGCTGTTGTAACGACCGTCATCCCAGCAAACGAGCCCGAGCTGTGAAGTGTATCATTGCAAGTAGCCATGTTGGAGCAGCCCTTCATGACGTTTGTTACGGTCATCGCCCCTGCAGAAAGAATTCCAGGAGGTTCTTGTCAGTATCAGGAGAAATGCAAGGCCCAGGAACTACCACCTCTTCACTGCCTCTCCATATAGACTGGCTAACCATCACCCAGTCGGGAACCAGCTGCAATCCGATTAAAGGCCATAGAACCAGGGGAACCTAGGACCCAAGGGAAATCTTCATCACTTCCTGGTTTGGGCTGCATGGGTGGAGCTTTGGTGTTATATATAAAGCCTGTTGAAAGAGTGGGGCAAGGAGAAAGACCATGGGTGGAGCAGGGCTGGCTGGCATGTTGTGGACTCCGAGCTGAAAATTCCTGGAGATTTGTGGGGGTGGAGCCCAGGATAGGTGGGATTTGGGGAGGGACCTCAGTTGGGTATAGTGCCTTAGAGTTAACTCTCCAGAGCAGCCATTTTCCTCTAGGGGAACTGATCTCTGTAGCCTAGAGATCAGTCATAATTTTGGGAGATCTCCAGGCCCTGATTGGATGCTTAGAAAAACACCATGTTGGAACACAACACACAACACTAATATGTTACTATGTCTTCCAAGAAAAAATAATTTTGGTTCCAGGAAAAATAATTCTGCCTGAAGAAGAATCTCTCAAAACATGCAAATTTTGCCTGGGAGGCATGTTGCTTTGATGCTCGCTGTCTCTCTTTTCGGAAAGCAAAACAGCCTAAAACGTCGGCATTGGTGACTGTTGCATCTTTCATCAGTCTCTCATCAAAAAGCAAAATAGTCTACAGCACTGAAACCTGTCTCTGCAGCTGTGGACTTTTCTACTAGATATATATTGTTCTTTAATTTTTTGTACTATAATGAATAAGATACACTAGGTATATGATTTAAATCAATATATGAAGACATAGTAGCATATTAGTATTGTGTGTTTTGTTCTAACACAGCGGGCGATTTCGCACTAGAGCTGCCTCGCGGCGCAGCCGCCATTTGCCCCGACACTATTTGTCAATTTCACACCCAAAGCTGCGGGGCTGCATTTTGACTCACAGCTTCGCCCGATTTCCTCCGCAGTTTCGTGATCCTGGTTTTTGAGGATCATGAAACTGCAGAGGAAATCGGGCAAAGCCACGGGTCAAATGCAGCCTCGGGTGTGAAATTGACAAATAGTGTCGGGGCAAACGGCGGCTGCGCCGCGAGGCAGCTCTAGTGCGAAATCGCCCAGTGTTTTTCTACGTTTGCTCCCACTTGGATGCTGGGAACCCTGGCTGGGTTGGGTGGGCCAGGGAGGCCAGGGTGAAGTAGCTTCTTCTCCCTCCCATTAAGGGCATATTTTAGAAGGAGAATGGGCTAGGGTTGCTATCCCCCCACGGGGGCAGGGGTTCACCTACTTTTGGGGGCCCCAATCCACCGATGGTCAGCTGGCCAGTGGGGTAGCCCCACCTGCAAAGAGCCCTGTTGTGCTCAATGTTCCCGGCATGATGATACCACCCAGAGGTAACATCATCGCACCAAGCATGTTGCATGGGGTACACTCTAGCATTTGGACTAAAACTCTATGGTGACCATGGAGTTTTTTGTCCAAATGCTAGAGTGTCCCCTGCACGACATGCCCATTGCGATGATATCCAGGTGACATTGTTGCAGCTTGCACGTTTTGCACACGTGCCAGAAGATCTTGGGACCAGGCAGGAGCACCCCTGCCAGCAGCCGAGTAAGACCTGGCAACTCTAGAATGGGCCCAGTCAATTCTTGCTCTTGCACTTCTTGCCAGCTGCGGCATTTTCTGCTTCCAGTTTGGCTTGAGGGCTGCCGCATTTGATTAAAAAGAGATAAAAAGATGAGTCTATATCAGGTGACAGGAGGAAAGATAATGGGAGGGGCCTTATATACGCTGCAAAGTTTCAAATAGAGTTGGGCGAATCCTGCAAATCCCGCACTTGTTGAAGAAGTGTTCCTGGGAAAAGACAAGCCTCCCACCAGTGTTCCCTGTAAGATGGGTTAGTGCGAGCTAGCTCACAGTTTTTTAGCTGCCGGCTCACACATTTTTGTCTTCACTCAGGAAGGAGGGCTCCAGAGCAAACTAATTTATGCAGTAGCCAAATCACCCAGTAGTTCACAAAATAAAAATTTTGCTCAGAAGGCTCCACAGCTTAGAAGGAGCATTGCCTGCCACCAGGGCTCTTTTTGTAGAAAAAGCCCAGCAGGAACTCATTAGCATAATAGGCCACACCCAACAGCAGAAACTCATTAGCATATTAGGCCACACCCCTGACAGCACAGCTCATTAGCACATTAAGCCGCACCCCCGTGTTGCCAGAAGCGTGGTCATCCAGCCACACCCACCTTTTGCTTCTTATTCTGTTTACCTTGTTTGTTGTCAAAACCCAGGGCCTTTTTTTGTAGCAGGAACTCCTTTGCATGTTAGGCCACACACCCCTAATGCAGCCAATCCTAATGAGTTTCTGCTGTTAGGTGTGGCCTATTATGCTAATGAGTACCTGCTGGGCGTGGCCAACTCAGGAGCCAGCCGGAACTCCGTTCCTGTGAGTTCCTGACCAAAAATAGCCGTGCCTGCCACATGAATGTATGTGTCACTTGTATGCAAATAATTACAGTTACCTAGACTTGTAGTCCCAGACAACTCGAAACAATAGAGCTCATCTCCAGCACATTGGGCGATCTCTTCCTTGCATGTAAAGCCGTGGATAGCATAACAAGCTGGGCATCTTTTCCCATTGTGTGAGGTATTGATGGGTGGCACTGCATGAAAGAGAGAGACAGATTTGTCTTGAAAGGACAGTGCTGCCACAAGGATTAAGAATAAATCACAGGGATCATCATTGAAAAAAATGGTGATTCCTAGAGAGGACTGGCATCACTTCAAGATTGTCAAGGAAGTGACATCATACTGTTGACTTGATGACCCTGTGCAGAGCCCCAGCCTAGTGAACTCCCACCAACTACAGGCCATGGTATTTCGGTCTGCCAGCCCTGGGTAAGTAAATTCCTAGGGATTTGGGGATGGAGCTTGGGAAAGGCAGGGTTTGGACCTCAGCGGGGTATAATGCCATAGAATCCACCCTCCAAAGCAGCCATTTTCTCCAAGGGAACTGATCTCTGTGGCCTGGAGATCAGTTATAATTTTGGGCAGTGTGAAGAAGAAGAAGAAGAAGAAGAAGAAGAAGAAGAAGAAGAAGAAGAAGAAGAAGAGGAGGAGGAGGAGGAGGAGGAGGAG
>NW_015161521.1:75953-87295 GCF_001447785.1 Gekko japonicus
ATACCCCGCCCTTCACTACCCAAAGGTGTCTCAGAGTGGTTTACAATCTCCTTTCCCTTCCCCTCCCCACAACAGACACCCTGTGAGGTAGGTGGGGGCTGAGAGAGCTCTGACAGAAACTGCCCTTTTTCAAGGACAGCTCTTACCAGAACTATGGCTTGCCCAAGGTTATCCAGCCAGGTGCAAGTGGAGGAGTGGGGAATCAAACCCGGTTCTCCCAGATTAGAGTCCGCGCACTTAACCACTACACCAAACTGGTGTTAACCACTACACCAAGCTGAGTTAGTGTGAGCTAGCTCACGTTTTTTTAGCCTCTGGCTCACACATTTTTATCTTAGCTCCGGAAGGAGGGCTCCAGAGCAAACTAATCTATGCAGTAGCCCAATTGCTCGCTCACAACTTCAATGCCAGTAGCTCACAAAGTAGCATTTTTGCTCACAGGGCTCCATAGCTTAGAGGGAGCATGGATTCTGGGAGATCTTTAGGCCCCACTTGGAGGTTGGCAAGCTTAGGTATTCTCAGTGTGGCGCAGTTGTGCCACAGCATCTCCTGCATCGCATGGCCAACCTCCCAGTTGGGTCTGAAAATCTTCCAGAGTTACAAGTGATCTCCAGCCTACAGATATAATTACCCTGGAGAAAATGGGAGGTTTGGTGAGTGGACTTGGTGGCATTATACCCCCCCCCCCGTCCTTCCTTTGTTGCTCAGTCGCACAGTCGAGTCCGACTCTTCGCGACCCCATGGACCAGATCACGCCAGGCCTTCCGGTCTTCCGCCGTCCTCTGACGTTTGCTCAATTTCATGTTCGTTGCATCTGTGACACTATGTAACCATCTCATCCTTTGCCATCCCGGTCTTCTTTGACCTTCAATCTTTCCCAGCATCAGGGTCTTCTCCAGTGAGTGCTCCCTTCTCATTGGGTGGCCAAAGTATTTGAGCTTCAGTTTCATTATCTGGCCTTCCAGGGAACAGTCAGGGTTGATTTATTTTAGGATTGACTGATTTGATCTTCTTGCAGTCCAAGGGACTCTCAAGAGTCTTCTCCAGCACCAGTCCTTCCTTGGAATTTCCCAACACAGAGTTGGCAGTAGGGTTGCCAAGTCCCCTTCGACCACTGGTGGGGTACAGGGGTTAGGGTTGCCAGGTTCAGGTTGGGAATTACCTGGAGAATTTGGGGGCGGAGCTTAGGGAAGGCAGGATTTGGGGACAGGAGAGACTTCACTGGGGTATAGTGCCATAGAGTCCACCTTCCAAAGGTGCCATTTTCTCCAGGTGAGCTGATTTCCATCACCTGGAGATCAGATATAACCCCAGGCAATGTTCCCTCTAAGCTGTGGAGTCTTGTGAGCAAAAATTCTACTTTGTGAGCTACTGGCATTAGAGCTGTGAGCGAGCGACTTGGCTGCTGCATAAACTGGTTTGCTCTGGGGCCCTCCTTCCTGAGCTGAGACAGAACTGTGTGAGCTGGAGGCTAAAAAAACTGTCAGCTAGCTCACACTAACTCAGCTTAGAGGGAACACTGATCCCAGGGGATCTCCAGCCACTACCTGGAGACTGTACAAACAAATCACCAGAATAATCTGTCACACTGTACAAATCACACTTGAGACTACTGTCTTGTTATATAGTTCTACTTATGACCATAACAAATGGCTTTGCCACCATGCATCAATGACATCTGCACCACTAGCTTGATTCTTAGCTATTTGGAACATACTTGCAGACTTCCTGTCATTTTGAATCTTGCCAGAGCTGGGTTGAGCGGCCTGATGAAGCCCTGAGAAATGGAAAAACAACCTAGGCGTGCCGTCGCCACTCCTTCTGTTAGCACTACAGCTAGTCTTGAGCTCATGCCATGTTCTGCCCGTCTTCTTTTGGAAACTCCTCTCTGCACCATAAACCATGGACCACATCATTCTGAAGAGAGACTTGTCCATTCAAGGACTATCAGGTCGCTATTCAACTGGTGTCGATGTCATTTATGCATGGTGGCAAAACCAGGGGTCATTTCCTGCAGGAGCGCACGGGAGCGGAGCTCTGGCAGTAAAGAGCCCAGGGGGTGGGCACATGCAACAAGCCCCACCCCCTGCTCCCAGATGCCCTCAGTCAGAGCAAGAAGCAGCCAGGTAAGTTGCAGAGCTCCCCCCGGCCCCCCGGTCCAAAACAGTCCAGTGGCACCTTTAAGACCAAGTTTTATTCAGGTACAAGCTCTCCCTCCTCTGTGAGGACAGATCTGCATGCCCCCCCCCCAGTAGCTAGCAATCCAAAACAGTCCAGTGGCACCTTTAAGACCAAGTTTTATTCAGGTACAAGCTCTCCCTCCTCTGCGAGGACAGATATGCACGTCCCCCCCCCAATAGCTAGCAATCCAAAACAGTCCAGTGGACCCTGAGTGGTGGGTGTTGCCTTCTGACACACTTCCGGTGATGTCAGGGGGCATGGCATATGCAAATAAGTTATGCTAATGAGTTATGCTAATGAGCTCCTGCACCTCTTTTCCTACGAAATGACCCCTGGGCAAAACCATCTGCTATGTGTATCATTTATGGTTGTAAGTAGAACTGTAGAACTGTATAAGAAGACAGTAGTCTCGAGTGCGATTTGTACGGCGTGACAGATTAGTCTGGTGATTTGTTTGCACAACTGCATTCGCTGTATTTCCATTTTTGTGTGGTTACTATCTGGAGACTGGCAACCCTGCACGTTCCAGGTTGGGAAATGTCCAGAGACTTGGAAGTAGAGCCTGGGGAGGGGAGGGAACTCAGCGGGGTCCAATGCCCTAGAGTTCACCCTCCAAAGCATCCATTTTCTCCAGGGGAAGTCTGGAGATGAGCTGGAATTCTGGGAGATCTCCAGGCCCCACCTGGAGGCTGGCATCCCTAGTGGGCCAACCAACACCCTGTGATCGGCAGGCCACAGGAAGTCTCTTGATCGGCCAGGCAGTATATTAGCTAAGAGTCTGTATCTCTCCTTTCAGTGCCTCCTTACAAATGTGATTTCTGCTTGGCCGAATTTTCAGTACAAGCCACTGACCTCAGGGACTCTGAGCTGGACGGTTCAGATTCAGATAGGTCCACCCCCGGGGGCTCGGCCTGGCAAAGAAAAGCTTTATTCCCATGGGAGAGGAGGTCCTTTTAAATAAAGGCCTCCCAAAATATCTGTGCAGCAGCAGCAGAGTTACTCTCACACTGGGATCCCTCTATTGTACATTTAATGGTTCAATCGCTGCCCTCAATAGTGAGACGTCTGGTGCTGGGCTGGAGGTGGAGAAGGCACCGTTTGCTTTCCAGAGGCTTGGAGCCGCATGATAGAGTAGGGGGAGGAAAGAGGGGCTCGGCAGTAACGTACAGGAGGGAGGGACCCTTGCGCACTCGGCCCCCACGCAGCACGTGAGTTTCTTCACCACCGTTCCGAACCTGCCTAAATTGACAACGGTGAGGCCTTCGTCACAGTTGCTGACTGGGAAGCAGGTCTTCACAATGGTCCTAATGTGGGGTCCTATATGGATGAAAAAGGAGAAAAGGGATTGGATGTAAATGAGACAGACGTGGGGTAGTTAGGCCACATACACACATACACACACACACTACTCAGCATTGTCATGCCTGCCCCCGACCCGGCGCCTAGGAGCTCTGAAACTGAGGACTCTGTGCCTTTAACACCTGCACCTCTTTTTCTACAAAATGACCTCTGGGTATAATGCCATGAAGTTCACACTCCAGAGCAGCCATTTTCTTCAGGGGGATTGATGTATTCAGGTACAAGCTCTCCCTCCTCTGTGAGGAAAGATCTGCCCGGAGATCAGTTGTAATTCTAGAAGATCTTTGGCCACCACCTGGAGGTTGGCAACACCCTGCATAATACATATCTGCTATAAACTGATGGGGAATGTCTCTTGCCTGTTTACAAAAGAGGAAGATCTATCCGACGTGCAACAACATGCCTACATCACTGCCCACGTGACCTGGAAGCGACATCGTCACATCTCAGTTGTCAGGGCAACACTCTGGTCTTTGGGATAAAACTCTATGGTAGAAGCCAAATTTACCATAGAGTTTTTGCCCAAGGACCAGAGCATCACCCCGACAACCTGGACATGATGACGTCACTTCCTGGTCATGTGGTCAGTGACAAAGAACATTGGATGGGCCTCCCAGCTGCTCCCAGTAAGTTCTGGAGAGCCAGTTTGGTGCAGTGGTTAAGTGCGCAGACTCTAATCTGGGAGAACCGGGTTTGATTCCCCACTCTTCCACTTGCACCTGGCTGGATGACCTCGGGCAAGCCGTAGTTCTGGCACAGCTGTCCTTGAAAAAGGGCAGTTTCTGTCAGAGTTCTCTCAGCCCCACCCACCTCACAGGGTGTCTGTTGTGGGGAAGGGGAAGGGAAAGGAGTTTGTAAGCTGCTCTGAGACACCTTTGGGTAGTGAAGGGCGGGGTATAAATCCAATCTCTTCTTCTTCTTCGTCTTCTTCTCCTCCCCCCAACCCCCTGCCAGTTGCCAGGAAGCCCCTGGCAAGCCTATCTCCCATTGCCTGCCTCTAGGGATGCCAGCCTCCAGGTGGGACCTGGGGATCCCCTGAAATTACAGCTCATCTCCTGAAATCAGAGATCATTTCCCCTGGAGAAAACAGATGCCTTGGAGCGTGTACTCTCCTCAGGCTCCAACCCCAATTCTCCAGGAGTTTCCCATCCTGGATCTGGCAATTCTACCTGCCTCTTAGTCACAACCCTGGTACTCCTTGATGGTTTCTCATCCAATTACTTGTCAGGGTCGGCCCTGCTTAGCTTCTGAGATCTGACGAGATCGGGCTAGCCTGGGCTATCCAGGTCAGGGCAGAAGTATAACAGACATCAGCTAATGACTAGGCTTTCTTGGTCGTGGCCTCCATCTAGGGAAGGCCTTCCCCTTTGAGGCTTAACCAGTTTGTTATTTGCAGGGGTCGTTTCGTAGAAAAAGAGCTAGGGGGACTCATTAGCATAACTCATTAGCATATGCCACACCCCCTGACATCACCGGAAGTCTGTCATAAGGCCACACACCCCGCCCCCAATGGTCCCGGCCGCTGCCGGCCTTGCAGCTCCACTGCCGAGCCCCATGAGGGGCCCGGCGGTGGACCTGCAAGGCCAGCGGGAGTGCAAGGAAGCCCGCTTCGTCATGTGCTCGCCCCCCGTACCTCACCCGGGGGAACTGTGATACCCCGCGATCCCCCCCAAAATGACCTCTGGTAATTTGTTGGTTTTCAGTGCCAGGTCAGGACATCTTTGTCCTTTAATTAATACTTGTTCTTTTTTTAATCCCGCCGTTTAGATGGCCATTTGGCCTGCTTTTTCTACGTGGTTTATGCCACTTGTCAGCTTGCTGTTCTGAAGCTTTTCCCATTTCTTATGGATAATTGGTATGATGGACAGGTTAGGTTCTGCCTCTCCCTAAAAGTGGCAAATGAGAGCTTATAGAATGTCAGAGAGAGTCATTTGGAAAACTGTTGGGAGTCAGTTAGGAGTTGGCAGCTGGGAATTTGAGAGGGGAAAAGGAGGATGTCTACTGAGTCTGACTTTGGGGAATGTTGGAAATAGGTGTGTGTTGCAAGGTCTCATTCAGTCATTATAGGGTTAATCTGTTGTTTACCTTGTGGGCTATTGTTTAGCCTGACCCTGAAGGAAACCTGGCACAGAGCCAATGGAAAGATAGCCCAGGAAAACTGAAGTCTGTTTTGTAACTTTGGCCCCAGTCACATGGACCGGATATCGCGGGGGAGGGGAGGCGTGGCTGTTTGCACCGGAGCGAACTACCGCGCAGCAGCCAGATCAAACGTCCCGCCGGATGTCCCGCCGGCGTCCTGTGGTTGGGGGGAGGTGCTGATCATACCTCACTCCTGCGGCACGGCAAAGAAGCGGCGCCACGGGGGTTGTGTTGTGTTTTTTTAACCCAAGTGTTCACATGTGCCGTTGGGTGCTTGTGCGCACCCGTGGAGACTTGACAAAAAACCCAAAGTTTTCACGACGGGACATGGGCGGGCGCTGGATGCCACGAGCTAACACCGGAAACATGATCTGATGCCCGCCCTTGCCCTGCGCTTTCCAGAAACTAGTACCTCCGAGGTACTAGTTTTTTACAGCACATCTTCGGAGTGAAGCCTCGGGTGAGCCACGGGAACTCTATGCTTCCCCGATGTGGCGGTGTGCTCAGCCTATCTTCCATCTCTCTAGAATGCCTAATGCTCCGTGTGACCGGGGCCATTGATTGGTTAATGCAATCAGGTGACTTCCTTCTAGGGGTCAAGAAGAAAGAGAATCTCCATTACAGTCATGGTTGAGCGACCAAGTGGCCTGTCTGTCTGTAGCTGTAAAGATGTGAAGATGTAGTTCTAGGTATCTCTTTTATTTTGTAGGTTTCCTGTGTACCCTTTCCCCTTAAAAATAAAGATTTTTACTCAGAAAAAAAAATCCTCCCCTCCAGTGAAGCAAAGATCCATTGCAAACTCTGAATATCTAAGTATTTTTGACTATTTTTTCCCAACAGAGAAGAGCTGCTTTTTGAAGTGGGCTGAAAATATCTTTAACAAAAGGATCCCAGTTGCAGAGATGGGACCAAAGTTCAGACGTTTAATGGAAATGAAATTCAGGGGGGTAGCTGTGTTGGTCTGAAGCAACAGAACAAAGTTTGAGTCCAGTGGCACCTTTAAGACCAACAAAGTTTTATTCACGGTATAAGCTTTCCTGTGCATTTACACTTCTTCAGATACATTGAAATGGAAGTTGCCAGTCCATACATATAGGTAGAGGGTGAACTGCAGAATAGCATACAGTATAATGAAAATGTTTAGCAGATGCTGTTATATAGATCTGCTGTTTAACTGTTGGATACCTTAAAAGCTCAAGCTAGCAATTTGTCTCAGGCTGGAGATCCCAAGCAAAAAATCACAGATGTGGCTAGGGGAGTTAAAGAGGCATTGCAAAGCTAAGGCCAACAGTGGCCCCGGTCACACAAAGCATTTGCCCTGCTGAAGGCACGGGAGTCCCGCGGATTTTCCGGGCGCTATCACACCGCAACTTCTGGGAAGCGCAGTGCTCCTGCAGTGAACCCGTGGCTTCCCGCCAAAGATGTGGCTTAAAAAACTACTACTTACGAGGTACTAGTTTCCGGAAACCGCGGGCCAAGGGCGGGCATCTGATCGCGTTTCCGGTGGAATTACGTGGCGTCCGGCGCCCGCCAATGTTCGTTGCAAACAAGGGTGTTTTTTTTCTCCCAAGTCTCCAAAAGAACCCAACAGCGCATGCGCACAAAGAGCGATTGCTAGTGTGATTGCGTGGTGCGGCTTCTTTGTGTTCGAGAGAGGGCCACGGGAGGCTGCAATGGGGGTGAGCGGCAGAGGCCAGGCTGAGAGTGGGCCGCGTGTCCCAGGGAGAGAGGGAGGGAGGGCTGCTGGCAGGGAAGGGGGATCTGGTGGGTTAATCTCCCTCTCCCCTCCTTGCAAGCGGAACACGGACCCCGACCGGAGTGGGCCGCACAAGACCCTCCCAGAGGCCGCATCTCTTTCCTTTCCCTTTCTCATCAGCCCAGTTGCTCTCGGTGGAGGTGCAGAATACTCGTGTGATTGGCATCTCCCCCCTGACCATGGGACTGGGACCGGGACGTGTGATCGGGTGGCCGCATGTTATTTTCCTCTGAGGCAAATAGCCACGCTTCCCCCCCTCCGCATTTTCCTGCCCGTGTGACTGCCGCCAGTGACTATCAGGGTGGAAAGTGCTGTGACATCACAGCCGACTTACGGTGATCCCCATGGGGTTTTCAAACAAAAAGATGAATATAGGTGGTTTTCCCCTTACCCACCTCTGCATAATAACCCTGGACTTCCTTGGTGGTCTCCTATCCAAGTGGTAAGCGAGGCTGACTCTGCTTAGCTTCCAAGGTTTGCCAAACAATAGGAATCCCGAGCATATGAAATGTACAGAGATTAAAAAACCGCAAGGGTAGACCATCAAAGCATTCACAAATTTCACAAGTTACCATTAGACAATAGTCTATTGCAACATAATCACAGTATAATCACGAGTATAATTAGTGGTCACAAAAAACACTAGTAACCATTCAAAGAATAGAAGACAAAATTTGGTATAACAATTCAATAGTGAAGAAAGAGTCCAGCAGGCAACTCCTCCATATCCTTTCAGTATAATAGTGTCCTAAAGACCTCAAACTCCACAAGGAAGTCAGAGGATGTCCCAAAGATAAATCTGCAACCAAAAAACGCCCTTCCTAGATATGCCAGATGTTTCAAAGCATTCTTCCTCAGTTGTATGGCTGAAAAGTGGAACCTGATTTCCACAATAATCTAAGCACAGCTATTGTTTCAAATTGAATCTGTGATTCTCTATTCCATTGGAGACATGAGCTGTGCCTAGATTGTTAATTGTTATACTGTGATTATGTTGCAAAAGACTATTGTCTAATGGTAACTTGTGAAATTTGTGAATGCTTTGATGGTCTACCCTTGCATTTTTTAAATCTCTGTAGCCTCCAAGGTTTGACAAGACTGGTGACCTACTTCTTTATCCCTACTTAGGTCCACATTGAATAATCTAGTCTTCATGCCGGATAAGTCTGTCATTCATTTCAATTCATCTAACATGGGGCAAATATCCTCTGCCTCCCCCACCCCTTTCATAACAAGGTGAACCCTGTTTAATCTAAGGTGCAAAGGTTATCATGGAAATCCAGTGACAAGAAGTTGATGGGAGTACTTTTCAGATAGGGATACTCCAGGTAATTAATTCACAGCAGGGGCTCCAGTCGGGCCAAATTCCTGTTCCGTAGATATCATTTATGATTAATCCAGCCGTGCCTGCCAAAAGGAAAACTGTGTGGGATTCTGATTATTTGCCTCACGTCTGCAGAACTCTGCTGGAAGCTTTGGGTCTTCCCCACTTACCCACTGTGCCCTCTGCTTGGATGATGCCACAGGTGTCGAAACCAGGGGGGCAAGTGTGTAAAGGCCCCATGCAGGTGTCTCCAAAGCCTTCACAAATCTCACACGACACAGACGCCCCTAAAAAGCAGGACACAGAAAATTGATTCTCTCTTGTCTTTCTGAGGGGACGACAACGACAACCTTTGAAGTAAACGGGAAGCCTAGGGTATTTAAACTAGGGGGAAATGGAGAGACTGGAGTTCTCCTGGAATGACGACTGACCCCCAGATGACAGGGATCATTTCCTCTTGAGAAAATAACACCTTCAGAGGGCAGTCTGGTATAACGCAGATTCTAGGTGCTCCCTCCTCAAATCCCCCCTTCACAGGCACTGGCCTCAAATCTCCTGGAATTTCTCAGGGCAGAGTTAGCAGCCCTAGAAGGGCATCCTGCCCCTTTTCCTTTTTGGCACTCAGTGGAGACTGGAAAAAGAGGAGGAGGAGGAGGAGGAGGAGATTGCATGTAAATTAAATAATTTAATTTGCATATAAATTTAATAAGTAAGGGGACAATATACATCCTCGTCGTACTCCTTTTCCTATGCTAAACCAATCACTTGATCCATATCCTGTTATAACTGTCGCTTCTTGACCCTCATACAGGTTTCTCAAGAGACCTGTGAGGTGGTCTGGTACTCCCATCTCTTGAAGGACTTGCCATAGTTTGTTGTGATCCACACAATCAAAGGCTTTAGCGTAGTCAGTTAAATATGAGCAGCCAGTGTGATGCAGCGACAAAAACGTCTAATGTAATCTAGGGCTTTATCAGCAGAGGCATAACATCCAAATCGCAAGATGTGATAGTCCCACTGTACACTGCACCTGGAGTGTTGTGTGCAGTTCTGGAGGCCTCACTTCAAAAGGGATGTGGACGGAATGGAGCAGGTGCAGAGGAGAGCAACGAGGATGATGGGGGGCCTGGAGACCCAGCCATATGAGGAAAGGCTGAGGGACTTGGGAATGTTCAGTCTGGAGAAGAGGAGGTTGGGGGGGGGACACGATTGCTCTCTTTACATATTCGAAGGGCTGTCATTTAGAGGAGGGGCAGGGAGCTGTTCCTGTAGGCAGCAGAGGATTTAAATCATGGGTTTAAATTGAAGGTTGGAAGGTACCGGCTGGATATTAGGGGGAAAATTTTTACAGTCAGAGTTGCGCAACAGTGGAATCAGCTACCTAGGGAGGTGGTGAGCTCCCCCTCCCTGGCAGTCTTTAAGCACTTGTCAGGGATGCTCTAGGCTGATCCTGCATTGTGCCTGGACTAGATGGCCTGTATGGGCCCTTCCAACTCTGTGATTCTATGAAGGGGCTACTGGACTCTTGCTCTTTTCTACTGCTACAGACAGACTAACAAAGCTATCCATCTTAATCTATTACATAATTAGTATGGGTAGTATCATGATAAAAAAAGAAACAAAAAGAAAGATTTTCCTCTTAATGAGGGCAATATGTCCTATCCAAGATAATTTTTAGCTTGTTGTTGTTGTTCAGTCGCACAGTCGAGTCCGACTCTTCGCGACCCCATGGACCAGATCTCGCCAGGCCTTCCTGTCTTCCGCCGTCCTCTGAAGTTTGCTCAACTTCATGTTCATTGCATCTATGACACTGTCTAACCATCTCATCCTTTGCCGTCCCCGTCTTCTTTGACCTTCAATCAGCTTTATCTGATGTTGGGTGGCCGGTCGGACTCGAGTCCCGATGACCTACATCGGGCACTTGAAGCCGTGGCTGGTTGGCTCCGACTGAGTCGATTGAAACTAAACCCGGCGAAGACAGAGGTCCTGGGCCTGAGTCAGACCGGGACAGGAGTGGGGCTCCCCCTCCCGACCTTTGATGGGGTACCTTTGGTGCCTGCGTCTGGGGTTCGGAGTTTGGGAGTACACCTGGACTCTGCCTTAACGATGGAGGCCCAGGTGGCAGCGACTGTCAAGTCCGCCTTTTTCCATCTTCGGCGGGCGCGGCAGTTAGCCCCCTACCTGGACCGAGATGATCTGGCCACAGTGATCCATGCGACGGTCACCTCAAGGCTAGACCACTGCAATGCTCTCTACATGGAGCTGCCTTTGTTGCAAATCTGGAGGCTGCAACTGGTGCAGAATGCTGCGGCCAGGCTGTTAATGGGTCTCTCTAGAAGGGACCACATTCAGCCTGTGCTGAAAGCGCTGCACTGGTTGCCAATAGCGTACCGGATTCGCTTCAAAGTGCTGGTTCTTACCTATAAAGCCCTATATGGTCTGGGTCCAGCCTACCTGAGGGACCGCCTTTCCCCGTATGTTCCCCCAAGAGCACTACGGTCCGGGGCCCAAAAATTACTAACTGTGCCGGGCCCCAAAGATCCAAAATTGGCCACCACGAGGGCTAGGGCTTTTTCGGTGGCG